>NW_006791020.1:1154397-1216790 GCF_000442215.2 Lipotes vexillifer | reverse complement strand
GAGAAGCCACTGCAATGAGAAGCCTGCACACCGCAACGAAGACTAGCCCCCCGTTCACCGCAACTAGAGAAAGCCCACACCAGCAACGAAGACACAACACAGCCAAAAATAAATAAAATAAATTTATTAAAAACTATAATATATATATATTTAATATATATATATATATATATATATATATATATATATATATATATATATATATATATATATATTTCTCTCGCTTTCACCAATGTAAATGGAATCAATATGAAATGACAGAACTTCATGATGGAAAGAACCCAAATCCCTGAGCTGCCACTAGGCGAACTGTCTTTTCTTCATCAAACTGTATGGTGAGCAAAACAAATCTTCTACTGTGTGAAGCCACTGATATTTGGAGGTTGTTTCTTTAATTGTTACAAATCCCCAATGGGTCGGTGACTCCTCAGTGGGTCCTTTGCCCAGAGTCGCACATGCCAATCAAACAAAATTGGATTCAGTATAGCAGAGCAAAAATTATTCTTTGATCAAGGAATGGAGAAGGGAGAGCTAGTGCTCTAAAAGTACCTTCTTCCTAAGGGGAGAGGAGTAAAGGAATTTTAAGGGCCAGAGGAAGGTATGTCTAGGAAAGGGGCAGAGATTTCCAGGGGCAGCTGGGGCATGTGCAGTCTTCCACACTTCTTTGTACATGGCACAAATTGTGCCTAGCAAAGTGCAAGTTTCCCCCCTGGGCAAGACTTCAGCATGGTAATGAAGCAAAGGTAACTTTCGGTCACCTCCAAGTCTCATCTGCCAGGCATGCTCCTGTGGTCAAATCAGAGCCGTTCAGGGCAGTTGATCATTGCATATTTCTTGAAGCACAGCTGTAAAATATCTTTGACAAAAGTCAGGTGTTTTAAAATAAATACAGAGACAAATCAAAACAATGATCCTTTAGTTACGAGGGGCAGGTATGTGTGACATAACAACTAGCATTATTTATCCTGACTAATAAACTATTCCTCTTAAAATCCTGCCTATTTCACCACTATAAACCCAGTTGCCTAAACCAGAAACTGGGCATTAGTTTCGAATTTTATTCGTTTCTTTTTCCCTTTGTCCAATCTCTCACAAAGCCTTTTTGATTCTACCTGCATATGTAGTATCTTTGAAATGTGTGCATTTCTTTGTACCACCAGTGCACAACCTTTTTCAGGCTACCAATACTCTCCCAAGTTACACAGTCTCAAAGCAATTTATCCTCCACCCCAACTCCTGATACCCAGTAATCTATTTTCCACATTGCAGCTCGACTGATCTTTTAAGGGTCCAGTCTGGTCATATAATTTCCTCGCTTAATATCTTTCAAGGAATTGCTATTGTCACAGGGTACAGTCCTAATTATTTAGACCACTTATCAAGACTCTTATGACCTGGCTCCTGTTCTCCTCATCAGCCTCAATTCACCATTCGGCCTTCGACTTTATGCAGTTTCTTGAACACACCATCTTCTCCCATGTTGCTGAGCCTTTGTATATTCTGCCTAAAGTTCTGTCCGTGCCGTTATTGCCTCTTCCTCCTTGTTTTTCACTTTAAATTTTGCTTCTTCTTGGATGACATCCATAACTCTTAAAATAGGTAGGTTGTGAGCCTTATGTTGCATTGTCACAGAACATGGATCTCATCTGTAACCACTGTGTTCCTGTCAGTCTTTCCCAAACCCTGCATTCCTTATGGTCAAGGACTGAGTCTTAGTTACCAATGTATCCTGAACACCTGACTTAGTACCTGGCTCTGAGTGTGCTCAATACGTACTGAATAAGTGAACAATTAATGATCTTTGTATAAATAGTTATTTGTAGAACAGTTAGTGTAATTGTAGAACAGAGGCTTTAAAATCTCCTGGGTTTATAGAGTCTTACATGCGTTTTAAATTCAATAGATTCCTACTATTCTGCACCTTTTTGATGTATAGAATATAGAAACAGCCTTGATCATATAAGGCTAGTGGCAAATGTCTAGAAAAAAAACTAGAAATTTAATATAAATATTTATATTCTTACATTTCTATCCCATAAGCTAATTATCTATTTAGTAAACTTTGCCTTATTGCTAAACACACACCAAATATAATATAAATACTTCTGCACTTAAGAAATATAATTAAATTTCTTAAGACCTACATGCATATCTAAAGACACATTCACCAGCTGTATCCATATAAGCACAATTCCAATCAAGGAAAAAGATTGTGCTTAAACCAACAATAAACCTTTAAAATAAAAATTAACAAGGAAATACAATTCAATCATATGCAGTGTTTATCCTTTTCATAGCCCAAATTTTACCCTTGACAATGCCAATGCAATTTCTTATGGTTTTCTTTTTGTGATTAATCCCAAATACTGTAAATAAACTCATCTAAATGGACTCATCTAAAAATGCTGAGTTCTATTTAATAAATTCTGTTTTATTAGAAGCAAATCATTTTTGTGTCAAAAAAAGTAAAGTTGGTCATTAAAGTAATTATTTTAACTGTATAACTTTAGCCCCAAATCATCTAAGTAAATAGTATTTACTGCAGCAAAATTTAAGCTTACTTTCTTTTCACTTACTTTCAAATGAAATGTAAAAAGAGCTAGTTGTTCCTTTTGTTCTCAAAAGTCCATACTTTAGTGGATGTGATGGTTTCTCATTCATGAGAACTCCATTGCTACAGTCCCACAGGAGTGATTTGCTTTTAAAGTATATTCACATTTGTTGTCTTATTTTTTCATATTTAATAATTTAACCTAATTTTATAGCTATTGAAACTATGTAACAGCTATGTTGTTCTATATCTGGACTGCTTCATATGCCCTGGAATTCATTCTCTTCTTCTTTTTCGAGGCACGCATAACTCTTAAAGCAACCACATTTGAACTTAAATCTTTTAATCTTTTCAATTGAACAGATTAAAAAATTATTGTCAGTAAAAAAGAAAAATCAAACCTAAGCATTACTAGTGACTTATTTTAGAGATTTAGGAAAGGGCTTCCCCTTTACTCTAAGCATTTTCTGGTTCTGCTTGCAAATGGCTCAAATTCCTTCAATCTTGTTTCTGCTCCTACAGAAAGGTTGTTAATGTAAACGTTCTCACGGGAAGGAATCTAGTGTTTTATAATGACTGGTATTTGAATAACTATTGTCAGCTTCTATTGAGGTTTTAATAATGAAGCCACTGGATGTGGCAGAAAGGGGAGGCAGTTTACTAAAGACAAACTTCATCAGTTTCATAACTTTGAAGCCAGTAAGTCCTTCCCACTCCTGAGTCTGATTCACAGTCAGTAAGGAAAGACTTCAGATCAAGCGGTTCATTCTTCGCCCCTCAAAATTGAACACATGTAATTTTTTGCAACACTAGGTAACTTTGGATACCACCCACAAATTCATTCATAGCATATGAAGTATCCCAATTCATTCAATAACGATTAAAAAAATGGAGTAGTTCTTTGTCCTGGTTTTAGAATCTGTTAATACTTTTTAACTTTGAGAAATTTTAGTTTAATCTAAGTGAAAAAAAAATGCATTGTTAATTTTATCTGTCTTCAGAATCAAAGACATCAGCAAGGTGAAAAGCAAAGCCAGGAGAACCACCATGTATTAAGCTTTGAGCATATACTAAACTATACACTTTACACTTATAATGGTTGAAATCTTTGCAGAGACCCTACAAGGCAGGTATTAAATACATTCTCTGAAAGAAAAAGAAAAATTTACATAGCATTTGTAATTGAGTTACAAACAGCCTGGAGCCCTCAACCTAGCTAGAATTTAGAGCACATTAATTGAACAAACATATGATATACATGTCAGCAGACTAGCTGTGAAAAGATTTCATGATTGTAACTCCCAGGATTATGGTGAAGTCCAAACTAGCAACCCAGGGAAGCCATCCACCAAGGGGAAAAATTAAGCCAGAATGACATTCTATTCTGCTGCTACTTGCATATTGATTATTATAGCAGTTTACACTGTAATTTTCCATCGATCAGCATGTACAGCTTGCATATTCAAGCACTCTGCACTGTAGTTTCCTCATCTATCAAGCAACTTTTCAAACAGAGGCTGTGAAGAAAGAACAACTGGAACTGCTGATTCATAAAATGAAACATATTTTGGGATCCTTTGTGAGCAGACAATTAACTAATTTTTTCTTTTAAAATGTTTCTGATCTCCAGAAAAGATGAGAGTATAATTAAAACTGCAATTACTGTCTAGGTAATCAGGAGCATTGAGCATAAAGGAAAGGAAACTATAAAGAGCTATATTGTTAAAACATAATCTATCTGGACTCTAAATATAGTCTGCTATATCTAAAAATAAAGGAACTACCCTGTAAATTGTGGCCATAATTGCACATGGTTCTTCATTCCAAAACACCAAAAACAACAACAAAAAAACCCAACAACAACAAACAAAACTACAGCAATTTTAAATATCTGGTATTTATCATGTTTTAAGGGAGGAAAAAAAGTATGAGTATCACCTATGTGGAAATAAGATCAACAAAATGAGGAA
Source organism: Lipotes vexillifer (assembly GCF_000442215.2). Classification (NCBI taxonomy): domain Eukaryota; kingdom Metazoa; phylum Chordata; class Mammalia; order Artiodactyla; family Lipotidae; genus Lipotes; species Lipotes vexillifer. The sequence goes on along the minus strand of NW_006791020.1, from coordinate 1,212,269 downwards.
AGCAAAGGCTATTTACTCAGAGCTTGCTATAGCAAGGGAGTCAGCTATCATCACTTTGAGTCTGGCAGACTCAAAGTCCAACAGAAGAGTGTGAAATCTTAGTAGTGGGAACAAAGAGGCTTCAGAAATGCCCTGGAGGCTATTGACCTGGGGAAAATGTGGTTGGGTTAACTAGAAGTCAGACATTTATGTAATTGGTTAGGGGTACATAACTGGCTTTCTCTGGTTGGTCCTAAGTTGAAAGTGGGGGCAAAAATTAGGGAAGCTCTTAGTTATTTATCAGGTCCTGGGTATTTTGGACTGATTGTTACAGAAGTTACTGTTTAGCTTCCTGGATTATTAGTAGAGATAGCAATCTGGTTTCTTACAAGTATGTCTCAGAGGAGGCTGGCTTTCTGGGTTGTTTATTGTAATAAAAGGATGGTTTCCTGGCCAGGTTGCTGCAGGCTGTGAGTTAGAGTTCTATTTTTATATATGGCCTGTGCATTGTCCTTTTGTAAATTCAGTCTCTCACATACATTTAGATTATCAAATAAAAATAAAATCTTTTGAGTTCTATAAAAATTTGAGAAAGATGATTATATTTTATCAAGAAACACACAGCAATATAGTGAGATTGAGGCAGGAGGTCGATGGGTCCCAGGCTGAGCAGCTGGAGTTTTTCCCCTATGGGCAGATACTCCAAAATAACAGAAGAAAGAGAAGAGCTGAGCCTTGTGCAGATAAAAGATAGAGACCATATATTTCTCATTCTTGAGGTGGAGGAGACCTTCCTGACTATACATGCTCAGAAAGGCTCCTTGGAGGTCAAAAATGGAGTGATGTCAACCTACCCATACGCATCTTCCCTAGAATCCATCTTGGCTAAGAGATACGTGCACACACATTGGAGGACCCTGAGATAAAACAAATATGGACTCAGAACCAGGCAAAGCAAGGTGCTTGGCCAAGGAAACCTAGAAGTAATGCCCCATATAAGTGATTCAAACTGCTACGAGGGTGTGACTCTCTCTCTCAGTCCACCAGTATATCTATCCTCACAAACTTTTTCCTCTTAATAAACACTTCACTTGTTTCACTACTTTATATCTTTGTGGGAATTCATTTCCACAAAACCAAAGGGCCAGGGGCCTTGTCACTGGCCACTGGTCCCTGGTGGTCTAGTGGCTAGGATTCAGTGCTCTCACTGTCACAGCCTGACTTCAGTTTCTGGCTGAGAACTGAAATCCTGCTTCAAGCTGCTGTAGGCCAAGACCACCTGATTTCAAGATGGCCACAGATCCTGTAGTCCCTAGTAGGAAATGGACTAAGATACTTGAGATACTCTGCAAACATTGTTCAGTAATTTAGAAAAAAAATATCAAATCAGAACTCTATCTTGTAGAAACAAAAGATTGTTCTTTCTATAGTAACATTTTTCTGAATAGTCCATTAAATGTTGTGGGATGCTGTCTTTAATGGAATACATTCACCTCTACTGTTTATTCCTTTTCAAACAAATCTTGTTTAATGCCTATATTGAACCTTCTCAAAGGAGATCAATCCTTATTTTCTGAGTGGGTTTGATTTTTATTTTATTTTATTCTAGTGTGTTTTATTTTATTTTCAACAACCTAAAGTTATATAAAGGCAAGAACTTTTTCTTGTATGGCTCTGAAATGGTTCAGAGTTTCAAAACAGTATTTCCCTAAAGAGTTTGGGCACTGGCAATATTAGCAGAATCATGGTGTTCCATCCCAAAGTAATCATATATAAGGAGATCTCACACCTCATTCATTCACTCTCTGAACAACACATGCCATGAGGGAAATACTGAATAAGCTGCTGGGGTTGGAGAGAAAAGTTATACAAATCCTGCCTCAAAGAACTTAGGGTCAGATAGAGAGAGACAAACTTTTAATCAAAGAAGACTAAGTACTGGGGCTTCCCTGGTGGCGCAGTGGTTGAGAATCTGTCTGCTAATGCAGGGGACATGGGCTTGAGCCCTGGTCTGGGAGGATCCCACATGCCGCAGAACAACTAGGCCCGTGAACCACAACTAATGAGCCTGCGCGTCTGGAGCCTGTGCTCCACAACAAGAGAGGCAGCGATAGTGAGAGGCCCGTGCACCGCGATGAAGAGTGGTCCCCGCTTGCCACAACTAGAGAAAGCCCTCGCACAGAAACGAAGACCCAACACAGCAAAAATTAATTAATTAATTAATAAACTTCTACCCCCAACAACTAAAAATGAAAGAAGACTGAGTACTAATTAGAAACATTCTTCTCTAAGATCATTCTAGGAGTGTTTGTAATGTATAATGAAGATCACAGAGAAGTGTGCTTCAGTTCTTGGAAGAGGCAATAATGGAAGCTCAACAAGGACTGTTAAGAACAGATAATTTTCAGGACTTGTATTTTCTACTACTTGCACAAGGTCAAGGCATTTAAGATCAGGAAACAGAAAGTAAAGGTATGGGGCATGAAGTAGCTTAATTAATTTGAGAAACTGTAAGTAGTTTATAATGGCGAAAGAGAGGGTACATCGTGAAGAGGACTAAAGGTAAAAATGAGAGGGCTAATAAGAAGCAGATAATGGAATGCAAGAATGTCCTACTGAGGATTTTACACATTATCTTGTAGGCAATAAAAGGGTCTTGGAGAATTTTAGGGAGGGTTATGTTTTTACAAAATGGCTTTTTAGAAAGCTGCACCCACTGTTATTACATGTATTCTTGTATATTAAAAAAAATAATTGTGCTTCCTTGTACCTCTTGTTGTTACTCAGGTGAGAATTCTAATTTTCTAATAAGGATATATACAAAGAAACTTCAGGATCAGAACCAATTTGTATAGTAGAAATGAGATGTCTAACATCCAAGGGGATAAAATTGACTTCTAGAAAAGGGGAAAAGAAACTTTAGGGGTGATTTTCTCCAACCTCTCCTTCTACATAGACAGGATGTTAAATTTAAAAAAAATTTGTTGGAAGATACAACAGATAAGATGCACCAAAGTGCATCTTGTCACATTGTCAATGGAAACATAGAAAACCAATTACAAGACTCAAAGGAATAAGAAGATCTGGTCATTAGAAATTGAGTAAAAATATTTGGAGAGTATTTCTCTAGAAAGAGGTATTTCTTTGCTCTGAATCTCTGCCTCTTAAGGGTAGATATGGGAAGTGTCAGCCCCCCTCCTCAGGATTGGTGAGTGGACATCAGTGTAACCTCTTTGAGTGAAATATGTGCCACCTGCAGGTGAAGTGAAGTGGATTGGTGTCTAACCATCGACTGGAAAAGTTAAAGACAAGAGATATCTGACTAGCAGCCTGGATAGAGGGAACATAGGTGAACTGATAAAACTGGTGAAATTCACTCCCAGCATTAATTAGGGCAAAGGTTTCATGAGCATTTTTTAATGGACCAAATGTGGATCAAGAATGAGAGAATAGTAGTGTGAGTTATATTAGATCTTATCCAGTAAGGCACTTACTGAAGCAAACAGGCCTCAGCCACATCTAAGATATCCAAGGTATTTTTGTCAGAATAGAAAAATCACACACATCAAAGGAACTATAGTTAAATGTCCCCAGTAATAATGGGAAGTCCCTAAGGATATAGGGTTGTCATAGTTAGAAAATAAAAATACAAAACAGCAGATAAATTTGAATTTCAGATAAACAACAAGTAGTATTTTAGTATGTCTCAAATCCTGCGTGGAAGATAAGTACACTAAAACAAAAACATAAACAAACAAACAAATAAAAACTGCTGTTTATTTGAAATAGTGTTTAATTCTACTTTATTTGGAAACCCTATTGAGGAAACCACATCAGCACTGAACATTGGCCAGACTCAGAAATCGTAAAGACAGTATATGACTGTACTAGCCAAGTAAAACGTTTTTCTGAACACTTTACCCTACTTCTTTCACTAAGATTCAACCCTGGAAGACTCATTAACTGCAAGTTTGTGGGGGAGGATCAAAGGAAGAAGGAATAATCTGCCCACACTTCTATCACCCACTGCAGCAACTTCTAGCTGGAGAAACAGGTAAAATAGTTGTAACTGTGAATGAATTTGACTATTCCATTAAACTGAACATTCTGAGTGCTGAGATAAGTCTGCTTTTGGCTCAAATTGACTGTAGAACATTGGATTAATTGGGAGAATAGAAAAGCTATGAGTCTGCATGAGTTTTCTTCTAGATTAAGGGGAAAAGTAACTCCCTACCTCCTAAGCAAAGTAACTAAGACAATGGGAAGAGAAAACAAATTTATGCTCTCATTGCATTCATAAGCCGTATTTGTTCAATATACAAGTTATATGTCAATTAGTGAGCAGAGGCATAAAGAGTTCTAGTGATAGTTCTGGGCTTCCCTGGTGGCGCAGTGGTTGACAGTCCGCCTGCCAATGCAGGGGACGCGGGTTCATGCCCCGGTCCGGGAGGATCCCACGTGCCGCGGAGTGGCTGGGCCCGTGAGCCATGGCCGCTGAGCCTGTGCGTCCGGGGCCTGTGCTCCGCAACGGGAGAGGCCACAACAGTGAGAGGCCCGCGTACCGCAAAAAAGGAAAAAAAAACAAACAAAAAAAAAACGAGTTCTAGTGATAGTTCTGATGGCAGATTGCTGGAGATGCACAAAGGTGAAGAGGAGCTTCTTCCACATATGCTCTGCAACTATTTCCATGGCAATTCTGTGTAATCCTTCTGCCAGTAATGGGCCATCTTCTCCTCCCCACAAATTCCCCTGGAACTAGAGAAATGAAAACTGGCAAATTAACTCAAAAATATTCAAATAATTATCATTTGAAATATCTTCAGAAAGACATGCATAAAAATTCAAAATAAATTTACCTATCCTAGTTGCATGAATTGGGACTATAAAAGCATCTATTGCCTGCCTTTAACTTGGGCACTGCCTAGATGAGCTCACCAAAATATGGAGAAGCTCATCACTCATAGGTGTAGAAAGTGAAATGGCACAAGAGTTTATCCTCATGAACACTCAGTAATAGGTTATTTTTCAAAGATGTGACCCTACTTTTTAGGGAAATATGAGCTAATGAATGACAAACCATTATGACAGGGAAGCCCTAGCAAATTAAGGAGAGTGATAGGGAAGGAGAGCAAGAGAAGAGACAGATGTTAGGAGAGTGAGCTGATGTTATATTAGTTTCTTACGGCTGCTATAACAAGTTATTACAAATTTAGTGGCTTAAAACAAACAAAAAAATATTATCTTACAGTTATGACGATCAGATGTCTGAAATGAGTATCACAGCATTAAAATAAAGGTATTGATAGGACTGCGTTCCTCTGGAGACTCTGGAAGGAAATTATTTCCTTGACTTTACTAAATTCCAGAGGCCACATGTATTTCTTGGCTTCTGGCCTCTTCCTCCATTTTGATGGCAGCAATAGATCACTCCTACTTCTACTTTCATCATTGCATCTCCATTACTGACTCTAAGTCCCTGCGTCCCTCTTTCAACTATAAGGACTCTTGTGATTACATTGGGTTTACACAGATAATCCAGGATGATCTTCCCATCACAAGAGCCTTAATTTAATCAAGCTGCAAAGTCCCTTTTGCAAAGTAAGATAATATATCACATGTTGTGAGGATTTAGAATATAGACGTCTTTGGGGACTGTTATTCTGCCCACCACAGATGTGTTCTTTTATCCTTGTATTGGGGGCAAATTCTAAACTGTGAAATGAGAGGCAGGAATGGCTGCACTGCCTGGGATTTCTCCTTTCACTCCTTCCCATTTTATTGAAGTCATTTATCAGTCCCATTTTGGAGTCAAGGACTCTCAAATTTTATGATTATTTTATGCCATAACAGAAACTTGACATTCACCTTTGGTAGCACTATTTAACATTCACCTTTGGTAACACTTTATATCACTTCTTAATCTGGCTGCTTTCTTCTCCCTATGGCTATACCTATCTGCTCCTCATGGAGGATATTATTCTTCCCTCACGGTAACTGTGTGGTTCTATGAGGGATAACAATCTAAATTCCCCTGCCTCATAGCTATAATTGTGGCGTTGTGGACCAAGATAGGAGAAAAAAGTCATTTTGGAGATCTCTATATTGCTGAGGTATGGACATGAAACCTACGTCTAACCTTTGGCATTGAAAGACAAGGTAAAGTCTGGAAGAATCTGTGTCATGTCTCCCCCAAAACAGAAAAAAAAAAACAAAAAAAAACCTAGTCTGCAATAGCAAAGAATGAAGCTGAGACTCTGGAGCAATTTGAGTGTGATGAAGATGCAGTTCTATTGGAAATCTGATTCCCTGTACTTGAGCTGATGATCAACCCCACCTCTATCCTTTCCTTTTATGAAAGTTAAAAAATCCTGTGGTTTGTTTGTTTAAGCTATTTTAAATTGGATTTCAATCTTTTGCAGCAGGTATATTCTTTATTAGTATATTCCTATCCTGAGCTAAGTTCTATAGTTAAAATATTCCATTACATTCTTCTTCTTTTTTTTTTTTCTTTTTCTGTATTGGGGCTTCATTGCTGTACATGGGGTTTCTCTAGTTGCAGTGAGTGGAGTCTACTCTTCGTTGTGGTGTGCAGACTTCTCATTGTGGTGGCTTCTCTAGTTGCAAATCATGGACTCTAGGCACATGGGTTTCAGTAGCTGTGGTGTACGGGCTCAGTAGCTGTGGTGCACAGGATTAGTTGTTCTGCGTCATGTGGGATCTTCCCAGGCCAGGGATTGAACCTGAGTCCCCTTCATTGGCAGACAGATTCTTAACCACTGCACCACCAGGGAAGTTCCCACCGTTAAATTCTTAAAACAGTCTTGCAACGGTATAATTCTTATCTTTATTTTGAAAATGAAGGAACTGAGGCAAGGACTGGTTAAGTAACCTGCCAAAGTTCATACAGGTAGAATAAGAAGGAGTCAGAATACAACCTAGTTTCCTGAATCAAAAGTCCAGTCTCCCAACCACAATATCAACTGCCTCCTTTTCTCCCTTATAATGAGACAGCACACCATGTCAGTCAAGGAGAGTCTCCTTGGCATTCTCTGAGTACATTATGCTCAACCTTGTATTTTTCACATGTTGTTTCTTCAGTCTTGTTGGGAAACCACTACAAGGCTGAGGACAGAAAAGGGTTACTGGACAAACTCTTCAAAGAGGAATATACTGCTGGTTACATTAGCTTCTACTTTAAGGAAAAAGAAGTATTTAGACCTCAAATGGATTATTGTGACTGATGTGCTTACTCCTCTGTACCTCAAACCTTCCATGGTGTGTTGTAAGCTTTCTAAACTTTAATTTGTTTTAAGCAAAACTTTTTACTTTAATGTGATATGATACATTTGAGGACTTAAAATAAATGAATATACGAAAAATGCATTAGATGTGCAGCTTTACGATTTGTTCAAAGTACTAGGTGTAGTCAACAATTCAAAGAAAGCCACTAGGCTATTGCCTTGAGGAACCAAGGGATAAGTTCCAGATGAGGAACAGGATGAAAAAGGGTTGTGGGAGAAGTAGGAAAATGGATATCATTCTGAATGTGTTAAGAGTTTCAAGCTAGGATGATTTCACCATAAGTATCCCTAACTCCTAGATGCTTTCTAGATTACTTGTCCCATTATACACTCTTTTTTTTTTTTTTTTTTTTTTTTTTTTGCGGTAAGTGTGCCTCTCACTGTTGTGGCCTCTCCTGCTGTGTAGCACAGGCTTCAGACGCGCAGGCTCAGCGGCCATTGCTTACGGGCCCAGCCGCTCTGCGGCATGTGGGATCTTCCCAGACAAGGGCACGAACCCGTGTCCCCTGCATCGACAGGTGAACTGTCAACCACTGTGCCACCATTATCCACTCTTAAGGAGCTGCACTTCTCCTTTCTAGCACTTATTTATATAATTAATTGATCAATTATTTATTTGTATTCTGTGTCACCACTAGACCTGACTTCAAGCTCCGTGCTTGCAGTAGTTGTTTATATCTCTAGTACCTAAGAAGAGAGCTTTAAATTTGTCAGAAGAAAAGAAAAAGGGACAAAGGCAGGGATGTTCATTCATGCAGGTGATGATACAGGGAAGCAGATGAAGGCCATGTTCCATGAGACTCAGGGGTGTCAATAGTGACACAGTGATTTCAATTTGATTCTTTGCTTTCTCTTACCATGAACAGTCTACAACCTGTCCTTTCACTTTCCCTTCAGCAGAACTTCTCATACCATCTACCAACAGACAATTTTATCAAATTGCTATGCTGTACCTCTCCCTCAATCCCTACTATTGGTTGTGACATCATTACTAAATATGCTACAAACAGTTTAATACACAGTATACAATGATATGGTACCTTGTTCCAGTATTTGAGTATTTGCTGTTATTTCTTTCTGTTCCATCTCTCAATTTCAGAACAGAAGTAATTTCTGTGCTGCTAACAGAAATTAAAGCTCAGCTTTACACTAGACCAGTTTATTTTTCTATAAAAAATTGTTCATTGTGTTCATTTTCTGCAATCTATCCTTTCTTTTTTGATCTATCACTTGGTCTTCTAATCAATATATGCCCTCTTTTTGTCTCCTGCAACTACTTTTCTTAAGTAACTTAGTTCTCTTAACTCAGTCATATATCTAAGCAAGTTTCTTTTTAATACTTTTTTATACTCTTTTCACTGTTTATTACAGCTATTCCTCTCCCTTCCTTCACTGTTTATTTCTACTTCCTCTTATGAAACCAGTATCACCAAAACTTCACATTTTCCACAGGCATAAATAATGCTCATCTACAGGGGTCATGTTAAGTCAGGGGAGACAAGAGTTTAAATGATCAAGTAAGGAGCCAGATGCAGGAAGCTGGGCACACAAGAAATGAACAGATCAGAGGCCAAGAAAACAATGAAGATGAGGCTACATAGAGAAGACACCAAGGCAAGGAGTCAGTTGTCCATGAAAACAGTCAAGAACCAAGAGATCTGGAGAGAAATATGGATGGCTAAATGTCCTATTACAAATAGTCAGCCAGAGAAGCCTCCAGGAAGATCGCAGAAGAGTAGAAGCAGAGATCACCTCCCTCCCCACAGATACACCAGAAATACATCTACACGTGGAACAACTTCTACAGAACACCTACTGAACGCTGGCAGAAGACCTCAGCCCTCTCAAAAGACAAGAAACTCCCCACGTACCTGGGTAGGGCAAAAGAAAAAAGAATAAACAGAGACAAAAGGATAGGGACGGGACCTGCACCAGTGGGAGGGAGCTGTGAAGGAGGAAAGTTTCCCACACACTAGAAGCCCCTTCGAGGGCAAAGACTGCAGGTGGCGGAGGGGAAAAGCTTCAGAGCCGCGGAGGAGAGCACAGCAACAAGGATGCGGAGGGCAAAGTGGAGAGGTTCCCTCACAGAGGATCGGTTCCAACTGGCACTCACCAACCCAAGAGGCTTCTCTGCTCACCCACCGGGGCAGGCGGGGCTGGGAGGTGAGGCTTGGGCTTCGGTCGGAGTGCTGGGAGAGAACTGGAGTTGGCGGTGTGAACACAGCCTGCAAGGGCTTAGTGCACCACGGCTAGCAGGGAGGGAGGCAGGGAAAAGTCTGGAACTGCCGAAGAGGCAAGAGAATTTTTCTTCCCTTTTTGCTCCTGGTGTGTGAGGAAAGGGTATTAAGAGTGCTGCTTAAATGAGCTCCAGAGACGGGCAAGAGCCGCGGCTAAAAGTGGGGACCACAGAGATGATCATAAGACGCTAAGGCCGTTGCTGCTGCCACCAAGAAGCCTGTGTGCGAGCAGAGGTCACTATCCACACCGCCCTCCTGGGGAGCCTGTGCAGCCCGCCACTGCCAGGTTCCCGTGATCCAGGGACAACTTCCCCAGGAGAACGCACAGCACGACTCAGGCTGGTGCAACGTCATGCCGGCCTCTGCCGCTGCAGTCTCGCCCTGCACTCCGTGCCCCTTCCTCCCCACTGCCTGAGTGAGCCAGATTACCCGAAGCAGCTGCTCTTTTAACCCCATCCTGTCTGAGCAATAACAGACGCCCTCTGGCAGTCTACACACAGAGGCGGGGCCAAATCCAAAGCTGAGCCACAGGAGCTGTGAGAACAAAGAAGAGAAAAGGAAATCTCTCCCAGCAGCCTCAGAAGCAGCTGATTAAATCTCCACAATCAAATTGATGTACCCTGCATCTGTGGAATACCTGAATAGACAACGAATCATCCCAAATTGAGGAGGTGGACTTTGAGAGCAAGATTTATGATTTTTTCCCCTTTTCCTCTTTTTGTGAGTGTGTATGTGTATGCTTCTGTGTGAGATTTTGTCTGTATAGCTTTGCTTCCACCATTTGTCCTAGGGCTCTATCCGTCCGATTTTTTTTTTTAATTTTTTTTCCCTTAATAATTACTTTTAATTTTAATTATTTTATTTTATTTTATTTTATCTTATTTTATTTTATTTTACTACATCTTCTTTCTTTCTTTCTTTCTTTCTTTCCTTCCTTCCCTTCTTTAGACAACAAACCATCCCAAATTGAGGACGTGGACTTTGAGAGAAAGATTTATGATTTTTCCCCCTTTACTCTTTTTGTTAGTGTATGTGGATGCTTCTGTGTGACATTTTGTCTGTACAGCTTTGCTTCCACCATTTGTCTTAGGGTTCTGTCTGTGCAATTTTTTTTTTAATAATTATTTTTTATTTTAATTAATTTATTTTATTTTATCTTACGCTATTTTATTTTAATTTATCTTCTTTCTTTCTTTCATTTTTTCCTTCCTTCCCTCCTTCCTTCCTTCCTTCCTCCCTCCATCCCTCCCTCCCTTCTTTCTTTCTTTCTTTCTTTCTTTCTTTCTACTTCTACTAATTCTTTCTTTTGACTTTTTCTCCCTTTTATTCTGAGTCGTGTGGATGAAGGGCTCTTGGTGCTGCAGCCAGGAGTCACTACTGTGTCTCTGAGGTGGGAGAGCCAACGTCAGGACACTGGTCCACAAGAGACCTCCCAGCTCCACATAATATCAAATGGTGAAAATCTCCCAGAGATCTCCATCTCAAATCAAGCAGCCAGCTTCACTCAACGACAAACAAGCTACAGTGCTGGAGACCCTATGCCAAACAACAAGCAAGACAGAATCACAAGCCCACCTGTTAGCACAGAGTGTGCCTAAAATCATACTAAGTCCACATACACCCCAAATGACACCAACAGAGGTGGACTTGCCCACCAGAAAGAAAAGATTCAGCCTAATCCACCAGGACACAGGCACTAGTCCTCTCCACCAGGAAGCCTACACTACCCACTGAACCAACATTAGCCACTGGGGACAGACACCAAAAACAAAGGGAACTATGAACCTGCAGCCTGAAAAAAGGAGACCCCAAACACAGTAAGGTAAGCAAAATGAGAAGACAGAAACACACACAGCAGTTGAAGGAGCAAGATAAAAACCCACCAGACCTAACAAATGATCAGGAAATAGGCAGTATACCTGAAAAACAATTCAGAATAATGATAGTAAAGATGATCCAAAATCTTGGAAATACATTAGACAAAATGCAAGAGACATTAAACAAGGACCTAGAAGAACTAAAGATGAAACAAGCAATGATGAACAACACAATAAATGAAATTAAAAATACTTTAGATGGGATCAATAGCAGAATAACTGAGGCAGAAGAACGGATAAGTGACTTGGAAGATAAAATAGTAGAAATAACTATTGCAGAGCAGAATAAAGAAAAATGAATGAGAAGAACTGAGGACAGTCTGAGAGACCTCTGGCACAACATCAAACACACCAACATTCGAATTATAGGGTTTCCAGAAGAAGAAGAGAAAAAGAAAAGGACTGAGAAAATATTTGAAGAGATTATAGTTGGAAAGTGCTTTAATATGGGAAAGGAAATATTTAATCAAGTCCAGGAAGTACAGAGAGTCCCATACAGGATAAATCCAAGGAGAAATATGCCAAGACACATATTAATCAAACTATCAAAAATTAAAAACAAAGAAAACTTATTAAAAGCAACAAGGGAAAAACAACAAATAACACACAAGGGAATCCCCATAAGGTTAACAGCTGATCTTTCAGCAGAAACTGCAAGCCAGAAGGGACTGGCAGGACATATTTAAAGTGATGAAGGAGAAAAACCTGCAACCAAGATTACTCTACCCAGCAAGGATCTCATTCAGATTTGATGGAGAAATTAAAACCTTAACAGACAAGCAAAAGCTGAGAGAGTTCAGCACCACAAAACCAGCTTTACAACAAATGCTAAAGGAACTTCTCAAGGCAAGAAACACAAGAGAAGGAAAAGACCTACAATAACGAAGCCAAAACAATTAAGAAAAAGGGAATAGGAACATACATATGGATAATTACCTTAAATGTAAATGGATTAAATGCTCCCACCAAAAGACACAGATTGGCTGAATGGATACAAAAACAAGACCCATATATATGTTGTCTACAAGAGACACACTTCAGATCTAGAGACACATACAGACTGAAAGAAAGGGGATAGAAAAAGATATTCCATGCAAATGGAAACCAAAAGAAAGCTGGAGTAGCAATTCGCATATCAGACAAAATAGACTTTAAAATAAAAACTATTAGAAGAGACAAAGAAGGACACTACATAATGATCAAGGGATTGATCCAAGAAGAAGATATAACAATTGTAAATATTTATGCACCCAACAGAGGAGCACCTCAATACATAAGGAAAATACTAACAGCCATAAAAGGGGAAATGGACAGTAACACATTCATAGTAGGGGACTTTAACTCTCCACTTTCACCAATGGACAGATCATCCAAAATGAAAATAAATAAGGAAACACAAGCTTTAAATGATACATTAAACAAGATGGACTTAACTGATATCTATAGGATATTCCATCCAAAAACAACAGAATACACATTTTTCTCAAGTGCTCATGGAACACTCTACAGGTTAGATCATATCTTGGGTAACAAATCAAGAACTGGTAAATTTAAGAAAATTGAAATTGTATCAAGTATCTTTTCTGACCACAACACTATGATACTAGATATCAGTTACAGGAAAAGACCTGTAAAAAATACAAACACATGGAGGCTAAACAATACACTACTTAATAACAAAGTGATCACTGAAGAAATCAAAGACAAAATCAAAAAATACCTAGAAACAAATGACAGTGGAGACACGATGACCCAAAACCTATGGGATGTAGCAGAAGCAGTTCTAAGAGGGAAGTTTATAGCAATACAATCCTACCTTAAGAAACAGGACACATCTTGAATAAAAAACCTAACCTTGCACCTAAAGCAATTAGAGAAAGAAGAACAAATAATCCCCAAAGTTAGCAGAAGGAAAGAAATAATAAAGATCAGATCAGAAATAAATGAAAAAGAAATGAAGGAAATGATAGCAAAGATCAATAAAACGAAAAGCTGATTCTTTGAGAAGATAAACAAAATTAATAAACCATTAGCCAGACTCATCAAGAAAAAAAAAAGGAGAAGACTCAAATCGATAGAATTAGAAATGAAAAAGGAGAAGTAACAAATGACACTGCAGAAATACAAAAGATCATGAGAGATTACTACAAACAACTCTATGCCAATAAAATGGACAACCTGGAAGAAATGGACAAATTCTTAGAAATGCACAACCTGCCAAGACTGAATCAGGAAAAAATAGAAAATATGAACAGACCAATCACAAGCACTGAAATTGAAACTGTGATTAAAACTGGGCTTTTGTTTGTTCCAACAAACAAAAGCCCAGGACCAGATGACTTCACAGGTGAATTTTATCAAACATTTAGAGAAGAGCTAACACCTATTCTTCTCAAATTCTTCCAAATTATAGCAGAGGGAGGAGCACATGCAAACTCATTCTACAAGGCCACCATCACCTTGATACCAAAACCAGACAAGGATGTCACACAGAAAGAAAACTACAGACCAATATCCCTGATGAACATAGATGCAAAAATCCTCAACAAAATACTAGCAAACAGAATCCAACAGCACATTAAAAGGATCATACATTGTGATCAAGTGGGGTTTATTCCAGGAATGCAAGGATTCTTCAATATATGCAAATCAATCAACGTGATACACCATATTAACAAACTGAAAGAGAAAAAACATATGATCATCTCAATAGATGCAGAGAAAGCTTTTGACAAACTTCAACATCCATTTATGATAAAAACCCTGTAGAAAGTAGTCATAGAGGGAACTTTCCTCAACATATTAAAGGCCATATATGACAAACCCACAGCCAACATTGTTCTCAATGGTGAAAAACTGAAAGCATTTCCACTAAGATCAGGAACAAGACAAGGTTGCCCACTCTCACCACTCTTATTCAACATAGTTTTGGAAGTTTTAGCCACAGCAATCAGAGAATAAAAGGAAATAAAAAGAATCCAAATCAGAAAAGAAGAAGTAACGCTCTCACTGTTTGCAGATGACATGATACTATACATAGAGAATACTAAAGATGCTACCAGAAAACAACTAGAACTAAACAATGAATTTGGTAAAGTTGCAGGATACAAAATTAATGCACAGAAATCTATGGCATTCCTATACACTAATGATGAAAAACCTGAAAGTGAAATCAAGAAAACACTCCCATTTACCATTGCAACAAAAAGAATAAAATATCTAGGAATAAACCTAACTAAGGAGACAAAAGACCTGTATGCAGAAAATTATAAGACATTGATGCAAGAAATTAAGGATACAAATAAATGGAGAGATACACCATGTTCTTGGATTGGAAGAATCAACATTGTGAGAATGACTCTACTACCCAAAGCAATCTACAGATTCAATGCAATCCCTATCAAACTACCACTGGCATTTTTCACAGAACTAGAACAAAAAATTTCACAATTTGTATGGAAACACAAAAGACCCCGAATAATCAAAGCAATCTTGAGAAAGAAAAACGGAGCTGGAGGAATCAGGCTCCCTGGCTTCAGACTATACTACAAAGCTACAGTAATCAAGAAAGTATGGTACTGGCACAAAAACAGAAAGATAGATCAATGGAACAGTATAGAAAGCCCAGAGATAAACCCACACACATATGGTCACCTTATCTTTGATAAAGGAGGCAGAAATGTACAGTGGATAAAGGATAGCCTCTTCAATAACTGGTGCTGTGAAAACTGGACAGGTACAGGTAAAAGTATGAGATTAGATCACTCCCTAACACCATACACAAAAATAAGCTCAAAATGGATTAAATACCTAAATCTAAGGCCAGAAACTATCAAACTCTTAGAGGGAAACATAGGAAGAACACTCTATGACATAAATCACAGCAATATCCTTTTTGACCCACTTCCTAGAGAAATGGAAATAAAAACAAAAATAAACAAATGAGACCTAATGAAACTTCAAATCTTTTGCACAGCAAAGAACTCCCTAACCAAGACCAAAAGAGAACTCTCAGAATGGGAGAAAATATTTGCAAATGAAGCAATGGACCAAGGACTTATCTCCAAAATTTATAAGCAGCTCATGCAGCTCAATAACAAAGAAAAGCACAACCGAATCCAAAAATGGGCAGAAGACCTAAATAGACATTTCTCCAAAGAAGATATACAGACTGCCAACAAACACATGAAAGAATGCTCAACATCATTAATCATGAGAGAAATGCAAATCAAAACTACAATGAGATATCATCTCACACCAGTCAGAATGGCCATCATCAAAAAATCTAGAAACAATAAATGTCGGAGAGGGTGTGGAGAAAAGGGAACACTCTTGTACTGCTGGTGGGAATGTGAATTGATACAGCCACTATGAATAACAGTATGGAGGTTCCTTAAAAAACTACAAATAGAGCTACCATATGACCCAGCAATCCCACTACCTGGCATATACCCTGAGAAAATCATAATTCAAAAAGTGTCATGTACCAATCTGTTCATTACCACTCTATTTACAATAACCCAGAAATGGAAACAAACTAAGTGTCCATCATTGGATGAATGGATAAAGAAGATGTGGCACATATATATGATGGAATATTACTCAGCCATAAAAAGAAACGAAATTGAGCTATTTGTAATGAGGTGGAAAGACCTAGAGTCTGTCATACCGAGTGAAGTAAGTCATAAAGAGAAAGACAAATACCATATGCTAACACATATATATGGAATTTAAGAAAAAATAGATGTCATGAGGACCCTAGGGGTAAGATAGGAATAAAGACACAGACCTACTAGAGAATGGACTTGAGGATATGGGGAGGGGGAAGGGTAAGCTGTGACAAAGTGAGAGAGAGGCATGCACATATATACACTACCAAACGTAAGGTAGATAGTGGGAAGCAGCCGCATGGCACAGGGATATCGGCTCGTGCTTTGTGACCCCCTGGAGGGATGGGATAGGGAGGGTGGGAGGGAGGCAGACGCAAGAGGGAAGAGATATGGGAACATATGTATATGTATAACTGATTCACTTTGTTATAAAGCAGAAACTAACACACCATTGTAAAGCAATTATACTCCAATAAAGATGTAAAAAAAAAAAAAAAAAAATCAGTCAGTAAAATGTCTCCAGGGACAGAGATAAGAGGCCAGACAACACTGAAGTTTCAATGATTCCTCGGTTAAAAGAGTCCCTTGTGCTGAAGCCTCTTTTGCCTCCATCTTGGTTGCCCACAGTCCTCCTTGCATGCCAGTCAGATTTCATCCTTGCCCACCAGTGAGTGGACACTAGGCCAGATTTGGATGAAGCTGTCCTGAAGATAGCAATCTGATATGCAGAAGCCATTTAAGAACAGAACCAATGCTCTCAAGATAGGAAGAATTAATATTCCATAATATTTATTTAATCAGACATTTTCCTGCTTTGATAAATTCAGATACTACCTTAATAAATGAAAAGTGGGATTATACTTTTGGATATAACTGCATTAGAGAAGTTAGAATCTTGAATTTCCCTTCAAAAGTAAACTACTCTCAGAGTGTGGCCAAGATGGTAGAGTGTGAAGACCCTGAGCTCCTCCAAGGGGCTCACCAAAATTTCAACTACTTACAGAGTAACTATTGAAAAAGACTGGAATCTAGTAGAAAAGATCTTCTATAACTGAAGATATAAAGAAGGCACCACAACCAAACAGGTGGGGGTGCGGTGGAGATGCAGTATAGTCAAGACCCATACACCTAGGTGTGCAAACCACAAAAAGGAGGAGTTACAATTGCAGAATTTCTCCCCAAAGAATGAGGGGTACAAGCCCCACATCAGGAGCTCCAGCTCAGGGGCCCTACACCAGGTAGACAAGCCCCCAGAACACTTGGCTTTGAAAACCAGCAGGGCTTACTTTCAGGAGAGCCAGAGGGCTGAGGGAAATAGAGACTCCAGTCTTAAAGGCTACACACAAAACCTCACACACTCCAGGACCCAAGGAAGAAGTAACAATTTGAAAGGAGCCTGGGTCAGACTCACCTGCTGATCTTGGAGAGCCTCATAGAGAGGCAGGAGACAAATGGAGCTCACCCTGGAGACAGAGACACTGACAGAAACAATTTTGGCATTCTCATTCTACCATGAGGACACCTGCCACCACCATTTTGGAATCCTTCTTTTAACTTATTAGTGCCAGGATCTGGCCCCATCCACCAGCCTGTCTGCACCATTACTCGGACAACTCAGGCCAAGCTGAGAAACTGGTCAGGCAGGGACACACCCTACCCACTAGCAGGTCTTCTGCCTTAAGACTCTTTGAGCCCCAAAGTGCCCTGGGACCTGACCCTATACACGAATACACCAGCAATAGTCTTGAGATTCACAGGGCCTGGTACGAAGCTATGTCCACCAGCAGGTGGACAGCAGACCCAGGACCAGCTTCACACACCAGTGGGAAGACACCAGTCCAAGAACCTCTGGGCTTTAGCCCCACCCACTAGAGGGCTGACACACCAACTCAAGGACACTCAGAGCACTGCAGTCAGAGACCCTGGGACACATCTTCACCCACCAATGAGCCTGCACTGGCCCCAGGAACCTCCTGAGCCTAAGTCCTTCCCAGTAGGGGGTTGATGCCAGATCTGGGATCCCTAAGTCCTGTAGCCCGAGGCCCCAGGACCTGGCTGCACCCACTAGTGGGGCTGGCACTAGCCCCAGGACCCAGCCTCAAATACCAGAAACATCATTAGAAAACATCAGCTCTAGGTTACCCTGGGCCCTTGCCCTGCCTGCCAGTGAGTGGACACTAGGCCCAGGACCACCACAGCCTGCCATGTCAGGATTCAGGCCACCCACCAGCAGGGCAACGTTAGGTCTGATACACCTTGGATCTCTCACCCAGCCACCCTGGGATCCAACCCCATTCACGAATGGGCCAACACTAGCCTCAGGACACCTTAGGCTGTGCATCCAGACACCTTGTGACCAGACCCCCCTCCCACCAGTGCCCAGCAGCCTCTGCACAAGGCAGTCTGGCAACCAGCTGGACTGGGGACCAGCCGCACCTACAAGATTGCCCATAATAGTTTTCCCAGTACAACAGAAGGACCCACAGAACCCACATAAGGGGCATCCCAAGAGCATATAGTTCTGGTAACCAGAGGGCAGTGCACTGCTGAGACACATAGGACATCTCCTACAAAAGGCAACTTCTCCAAGGTTGGGAAATATAACCAAATTACCAAATATATGGAAATAAAAGCAGAAAAGTTGGCAAAATGAGGCAACAGAGAAACATGTTTCAAATGAAGGAACAAGTTAAAACCACAGAAGATGAATGAAGTAAAGTGGAGGCAGGCAATCTACTTGATAAAGAGTTCAAGGTAACGTTTGTAAAGATGTTCAAACAACTCAGGAGAAAATTGGATGAGGAGAATGAGAAGTTAGAAGTGTTTAATAAAGAGTTAGAAAGCATAAAGAAGCAAAGAGAGATGCAGAATACAGTAACAGAAATAAAAATATACTAGAAGAAATCAACAATAGATCAGATAATACAGAGGAGTGGATTGGTGACCTGAAAGACAGAGTAGTGGAGATGAACAGAAAAAAAAGTAAAAAGGAATAAAAAGAAATGAGGGAAGTTTAAGAGATTTTTGCGACAACATCAAGCAAATTAACATTCGCATTATTGGGGTCCCAAAAGGAGAAGAGAGAGGAAAAGGCAGAGAATTTATTTGAAGAAATAATAATTAAAACTTTCCCTATCCTAGGAATGGAAGCAGATAACATAGTCCAGGAAGCATAGAGAATTTCAAACAGAATTGCCCCAAAAAGTATCAACATGAAGACAAATTGTAATTAAAATGGCAAGAATTAAAGATAAGAGAGAATATTAAAGCAGCAAGGGAAAAACAACTAATTACATACAGGGAACTTGAATAAGGTTATTGGCTAACTTTTTAGTAGAAATGCTGTAGGCCAGAAGGGAGTGACACAATTTTTTTTTTTTTTTTTTTTTCTTGCGTTATGCGGGCCTCTCACTGTTGTGGCCTCTCCCATTTGCGGAGCACAGGCTCCGGACGCGCAGGCTCAGCAGCCATGGCTCACGGGCCCAGCCGCTCCGCGGCATGTGGGATCTTCCCAGACCGGGGCACGAACCCGCGTCTCCTGCATCGGCAGGTGGACTCTCAAGCACTGCGCCACCAGGGAAGCCCCACAATTTATTTAAAGTGATGAACAGGAAAAACCTACAACCAAGAGCGTTCTACGTGGCAAGGGTTTAATTTAGATTTGAAGAAGAGATCAAAAATTTTACAAGCATGCAAGAGCTAAAAGAGTTCAGCACCACCAAACCAGCTCTAGACAAGAAATCTTAAAAAGACTTCTCTAAGTGGAAAAGAAAAAGTCATAACTAGAAATATGACAATTACAAAAGGAAAAATCTCATTGGTAAAGGCAAATATACATAGATCAATGGAACAGAATAGAGAGCCCAGAAATAAACCCACACCTATATGGGCAATTAATCTATGACAAAGGAGGCAAGAATATACCATGGGGAAAAGATAGCTTCTTCAATAAATGATGTTGAGGAAACTGGACAGTTATATGGAAAAGAATCAAACTGGACTATTCTCCACATCATGAACAAAAATAAATTCAAAATGGATTTAAGATTTAAATGTAAGACCTGAAACCATAAATTGGCTGTGCTTTAAAAGTACCAGAAAGGCAGTGAGTATTTATAGCATTAAAGTCACATACAAGCTAGTTATTATATATATATATATATATATATATATATATATATATGTCTTAGTTATATATATATATGTTATATATAACATATATACATAACTAAGACATATATATATCTTATGTAAATTATATATATATATATCTCCTCAGGCAAGGGAAACTAATGCAAAGATAAACATATGGGACTATATCAAACCAAAAAGATTTAGCACAGCAAAGGAAACTACCAAGAAAATGAAAAGTCCACCTACTGAGTTAGAGAAGATATTTGTAAACAGTATATCCAATAAGAGTTTAATATCCAATATATACAAAGAACTCATAAAACTCAACATCAAAAAAAAAAAAACACCCAATTAAAAATAGGCAGAGGATCTGAATAGACATTTTTCCAAGGAACATATATAGATGACCAACAGACACAGCAAAAGATGATCAATATCTTTAATCAGCAAGGAAATGCAAATGAAAACCACAATGAGATATGACTTCACACTTGTTGGAATTGTTATTATCAAAAAGACAATAGGGCTTCCCTGGTGGCGTAGTGGTTGAGAGTCCGCCTGCCGATGCAGGGGACACAGGTTCCTTCCCTGGTCTGGGAAGATCCCACATGCCGTGGCGCGGCTGGGCCTATGAGCCATGACCACTGAGTCTAGGCATTCAGAGCCTGTGCTCCGCAATGGGAGAGGCCACAGCAGTGAGAGGCCTGTGTACCGAAAAAATAAATAAATAAAAGACAATAAATAACAAATGTAGATGAGGATATGGAGAAAGTGGAGCCACCATGCACAGTTGGTGGGAATGTAAACTGGTGCAGCCACTGTGGAAAACAGTATGGAGTTCCCTCAAAAAACTAAAAATAGAACTACCATATGACCCAGTAATTCCACTCCTGGTTATTTATCTGAAGAAAATTAAAACACTAATTAGAAAATATACACTCACCCCATGTTTATTACAGCATTATTTACAATAGCTGAGATATGGGAGCAACTGAAATGCCCATCAACAGATAAATAGATAAAGAAGTTGTGGTGTGTATACAATGGAATATTACTCAGCCGTAAAAAGAATGAAATCTTGCCATTTGCAACAACATAGATGGACCTAGAGGGTACTATGCTAAGTGAAATGTCAGACAGACAAAGACAAATACTGTATGATTTCACTTATATGTGAAATTTAAAAACAACACAAATGGGGCTTCCCTGGTGGCACAGTGGTTGAGAGTCCGCCTGCCGATGCTGGGGACACGGGTTCATGCACCGGTCCGGGAGGATCCCACATTCTACGGAGTGGCTGGGTCTATGAGCCGTGGCCGCTCAGCCTGTGCGTCCGGAGCCTGTGCTCCGCAATGGGAGAGGCCACAACAGTGAGAGGTCCACATACTGCAAAAACAAACAAACAAAATAACCCACAAATGAACAAACATAAAAAACAGAAACAGAGTTATAGATACAGAGAACCAACAGGTGGTTGCCAGAGAAGAGGGAGGTAGGGGAAGAAAAGAAAACGATGAGGGAGATAAGAGTTACAAACTTCCAGTTGCAAAATAAATGAGTCAGGGTATGAAATGTACAGTGTGGGAAATATAGTCAATAACTATGTAATATATATTTATGTTGACATATCATAACTAGACTTATCATGGTGATCATTTTGAAAAGTATAGAAATATTGAATCACTATGTTGTGTAACAAGAACTAACATAGTGCTGTAGTTCAGTTACACTTCAAAACCCAAATAAGCAAACTTACAAACTGATAGAAAAAGAGATCAGATTTGTGGTTACCAGATGCCAGGGGAGGAGGAGAGGCAATTAGATGAAGGTGGTCAAAAGGTACAGACTTCCAGTTACAAGATAAATAAGTACAAGGGATGTAATCACAACGTGAGGAATATACTCTTAACTTTCATATACTTACATATGAAAGTTAAGAGTGAAACCTAAGAGTTCTCATCACAAGGAATTTTTTTTTCTATTTTTTAAATTTTGTGTCTATATAACCTGATGGATGATCACTAAACTTATTTTGATAATCATTTCATGATGTATGTAAGTCAAACCATTATGATGTATACCTTAAGCTTATACAGTGTTGTATAACAATTATATCTCAATAAAAATGGAAGGAAAAAAAAGAAATTAAAAAAAAAAAAAAAAAGAAACCACTCTTCCCAACCCCTATCCAAACAAAGCTGTGTTAACATTAAAGTATGTTTTCCTGCAAAGTGAGCTGCCAACTCCAAAGCCCTAATTCTATTTACCTCTCATTTATTTAAGGCTACCATAGTGATTTTTAAAATATTGTGAAAATAACAAGCGAATTTAACTTCATATTTCTCAAAATACTCTGTTTTTGGAGCTGTAGTTTTTTTTTTTTACGTCGCACAATATCTCCCTCCTATTCTAATATAAGAAGTCTTTATTAAATGTTTAATGAGTTTGTTTATTGTTTTAAACCATTTTCATTGTGAAATATTTCAAAAAATTGCACATAAATGTATTGCTCAATGAAACAAGTGGATAAACTCCATTCAGGTAATGAAACAGAAGGCTTATGACTGCCTAAAGCCTCCCCGTCCACAATGTCCCTCTCCCTTACTGCTCCCTCACTCGCCCTTGAGAAAAATCTTGCTAACCTCTGCTTTAGAGCATTCTATCCTTTGACACACAAAATTATCAATCTGTACTATTATTGACAAAACATTTGTGTTGTTTTTATGTTGGGCCTATTATGAATAAAGCCGTCATGAGCATTCTTGTAACTGTCTCATGAGGTACATATTGTTGGGTGTAGATTCAGATGAGTGTCTATAACTTTTGTAAATAAAGCCAAAAAGTTTTTATAAGTGGCTGTGCTCATTAATGTTTCCACCAGCAGTGTATAAGAGAACTCAGGGCTCTTCTTCCTCTGCAATGAATTTTAAAGAATCTGATGTGTGTACAGGGACATTTAATTTGGGGTTTAACTTCAGGTGTTTATTTATTTATTTATTTATTTATTTATATTATTGGGATACCTTCTTTTTTTATAACATCTTTATTGGGGTATAATTGCTTTACAGTGGTGTGTTAGTTTCTGCTTTATAACAAAGTGAAGCTGTTATACATATACATATGTTCCCATATCTCTTCCCTCTTGCGTCTCAGTGCCAATTCCAGACTCTGGCCCAATTTTTATTATGCTGCCTCTTCCTTATTTATTTGTAGATCTTCTATATTATGGATTCATGCCCTGTTCAATAGTCATACATATGTAAATATCTTCCATTTGGTGCTTTTACGAGAAGTTCTTAATATTAATGTAGTTATACTTCATATTTTCCTTTATGTATTACACTTTCTATAGAGTATAAAAAGCTTTTTTCTGCCTAAAAATCTTGACAGTACATAATATTTTCTAATATAACTTCTTGGAGCTTTATTTTTTAAACTTTGATATTTAAAACTACTATCCACCTGATGCTGATTTTTGTATATATTATGAGGTAGAGATTAAGGTTTATTAAAAAAAATACATATATCTAATTCTTCTAATGATATTTATTAGAGGATTATCATTTTCCTCACAGATCTGCTGTGCTAATTGGATTTTAAATCAAACATTCATATACACAAGTATAGGCCAGTAAACTGACAGAATCTACAAAAGATAAATGTATTTATATATTACCATCTAACAATTATACTCCTAGGTATATAAAAGAAGTGTATAAAAATATTTCAAAGCAATACTGCTTATAATAGACCAAAAGTAGAAACATGCAAAATGATCATCAACAGTAGAATGGATAAATACATTCTACAAATTTATTTAACACAAATATCCTACAATGAAAATAAAAAGTGATGAACTACAGTTACGTATTTCAGGAACAAATCTTAAGAATAT
The DNA here is from genome assembly GCF_000442215.2 of Lipotes vexillifer. Classification (NCBI taxonomy): domain Eukaryota; kingdom Metazoa; phylum Chordata; class Mammalia; order Artiodactyla; family Lipotidae; genus Lipotes; species Lipotes vexillifer. The sequence goes on along the minus strand of NW_006791020.1, from coordinate 1,188,236 downwards.
AACGTTGGGCAAAAAAGTCTGAAAAAAATATATATGTATATATATACTAAATGATTCCTTTATTTAAGATATAAAAACAAGCAAAATTAATTCTGTTGTTAAAATTAAATAAATAGTTACTTTGGGGAGAATAGAGTAGATAGTGATGAATGGGATAGAAGGGAGGGAGGAGCTTTGAATTACTGATAATTCAAATTCAAATTCAATTAATGTTCTGTTTCCTTGCTGCATTGTTTTCATGTGGTTGGTTCATTTGATGAAAATTAATTAATCAGATTGCTTACAATGTATACATTATTTTTCAGTATATATGCTATGTGTTAGTAAAAGGTTTACTTAAAAATTAATAAAGTTATAAAAACCACATGTTTATGTTGACATGGAATGTATTGATTTGCTGTGTGTTGTAGATGAAAGAACACAAGAAAATCCATAGAATATGAGGCTTTTATTGTGGCTTTGTCATTAACTAGTTTGCAAACTTAAAATAAAGTCCTTTGACCTCTCTGGATTCTTGTTTTCCAATCTGTAGAGTAAAAAGAATCGGACCTTCAATAGGCACTTCCAGAAACTATATTCTGAAATTACATTTACCTGGATAACTATAGCTGAGTTGCATACCTTTATGCCTGTCCTTATGAGAACTCTAATTTTTATTTCTTATGCTTTCCCTGTTGATTTTATTGTTGGCCTATCTCTATGGACTTTCCCCATAATAGCTTTCATCTTAGAATAATCAAAAGCTAGCTTGAAAAAAAAAAAAAAAAAAGCAAAACTGCTTCAGTGTTTCTCATTGGCATGTGTGACTGACCATCTGGTTGCATTCACAAAAATGGCAAGATGATGCTTTCTCAATCTTATTAATTCAGTGCATGTTTTTCTTTGAGATGTTGGATAATCATATTCAATTCCAACTTTCCTGTCAACACTCACGGGGAACATTTGGCCCTTTTAAGTCATAGCATATGCCCATACCTTCACTATTTCTTAACGATGGGGCAGGGTTTTTTACACTAGAGGATGCCTTTTAAGCACTTCAATATTAACCTTTATACAGAGATCTCCTCTATTCATTACCATGATTTAGAGCCATGCATCCATCCAAACACCAAGATTAATATCTGCTCTCATGCCCTTATACCTGCTTTAGAAGTGCAATAACTTTCTGTCTTATGGCCCCCGATTTCTTCTTGATCTAATCCATCTTATACTATGCTAGCACATTAATCTTCCCAAAACACAACTTTCAAAACTCTTCAGTAGCTCAGATTTTTTACTTTATATTAGATCTCCTAAAATTTTATCAAGCAAAAGAATCACTATGGGGTAGTTTTAAAAGGCAGATTCTGTGTCCCCTACTTGAGATGTTGATTTAGTTCGTCAAGAGTAAGGCCCAGAAATCTATACCTATTTGCCTGTTCAATTTGGAGGAAAGTGGGAAACTCAGGACTATTTCAGACAATTTTACATATATTTCTCTGCCCTATGTAAATGAAGAAATAACTGTGTAAAAATGAACTTTGTGCTTTGGCCAAACTTTCCAAAGCACTGAATCAGTGTGCTGCCAAGAAGCCACCCCCCACAGCAGGATCCTATAGATAACTTTAGAATTTTCTCTTAGCTACTATAGTAAAATTTGACCTGACTTGGAACATAGTAAGAAAAGGCTAAAATCAATAAAGATTTTTACAGCATGGGCTATTCACAGGCTTGTTTCTCAGAGGTTAAGATAGGAAACTTTGGACAATTTCCCAAATCTGGAGCGCCTCAAAAACTCCTTCAGAATAGCCTTTCAGAAAGAATCAAAAGTTGATTTGACAGTACTAGAGGAGATTAAAAAATCCCCCAGAACTATACAGGAGGAATCACTGTAGCTCTGGGAATAATGGAATAGTGAATGGAAGCTCCATTAGAGATCAACAGAGAGACATTAGTAAAATTATAATTTATTGTTTGGAAATGTCCAGTCCCACATGCCTGCATCCAAGGAAATTACCCACATTGAATACACACGCTATTGTCTCATATGGAGCAGGGAAATAATAGATGGGGAAAAAAGTATTTTACTATAAACTCAATGAGAAGGGAGAACTAGATTTCCTATAAAGAAATGTGATAGGAATGGGAATGATCAAGAAGTATCATATTATTTTGCCTATATCATCTATGCCCAATTTTTTTCCTCTACCCACTTAATACTCTGCAACCAAATAATAATTAGTTCTTGTTCTGCACATTCTTGCTATTTCCTTCCTTCATGTATTTACATAGGCTCTTCCTTCTACCTGGAATTCCAAACTGAGTGCTTACTCAATCCTTCAGATCCCAGCTCAGGTTATTCATTCTCAATCTAGCCCTCTTGGATCTACTAGGAATAATTCATAGTTTTCTTCTCTTTAACCCTCTGCTAATATCTTGCCATACATATACTTTTATTGTACTACATAAAATACTGTACTAGGCTCATTCATTTTCCCCACCAGGCTGACTCTTATGGTTATCGCCTGAGTCTTTATAATCTGTATATCCCTCATGTATGAAAACAGAGCGTGTTGAATTAAATACTATTGAAATAATTGAGAGGGGTAGCAGGTTCTTCATGGAACATCCAAACAGTAACTGTGTTTTCAGTTCATAGCTAAAAGGGTAACCCTGAGGGAGAAACATAAATGTTGTATCTTCTACAATGGCTAAGAAAGGGACATATAGGTGGTTTTCAAAAACTGACTGACTATATGATTGATTCGTTATGGTACAAAACATCATTGTGAGTTCAATTAAATTGGCCAGAGAATAAAAAATAAATAAATAAAGTGTTCATTGATCAATGTGACTATTTTGATTCATTGTGTTACTAAACTAAGATATACATTTAGTCAGAAAGGATAAAATTGTTAAAGCTTTCATGTTAAGATAATAATAGCTATGTATATTGATCACTTAGAATAGACAGGGTACCATGATAAATATTTCATGTGCATTATCTCATTTAATACTCACAATAATCTGATGATGTAGGTGCTGCTAATATCTTCATTTGGGGGAAATTGAGGTTTAGTATGGTTGCATCATTCTAACAAGAACATGTAGTTGAAGCAAACACTGGTGGGGTTTGCCACCAAGAAATGTTGAATAAAAACTACACAAAGTAATTATATCATACAGTGTATCACAGGATGAGGTTATCAGGAAGAAATGTAAGGTCTAACATAAATTATAAATTTTTTCCACAATCAAATTAAATTTTATTATTAAAATGCTCTTTGAAAACATTTAGTAAGTTTAAATGAAATTATTCTTTCAGATGTTTTAACTTATTAAAAATTAATTTTGTGAATTTCATTTTCAAATATACACTTGTGTTTAAAGGACAGATGACAGAAGACATTATTAAATGACCAATTTTAAGAGATATCTGTACTGGAACTGATATTCTAATAACAAATTTCCCTTCATCTTTTATAGGAAAACCCATAAAAATGCCCTTCTGGCTGGTACATTCTGACTATGCACAGATAACCAAAATAACTTGTCTCTTTATCTTATCCTCTCAAAGAAAACAAATAAAAGTACGGAGTTCCTCCAAGCCCTTGGGCTCCAGTAGATTTTATCAAGCTAAATGAAATGGGAAAGCGTGACAGAAAGAAAATGGGCTATGTCATTTTCTGTGGCATTTACCAAGGAAGATCCCCAAGTCAGAGATGGTAAATGAACTGAGTCCTCTTAATATGAGCATACATCTAACAGTGCCAAACTCACAGACTTGAATTCCCATAACTGCACTGATCCCTCTATTCCTTCCTTCATCTTCATGAAGAAATCTAACTGATATTCATTGACTGAAATAAAAACAAGCTAATTTAATTCCTCACTCTGCATGACAAGTAAATTCCAAAGTATCACACAACTAGTCAATTTTTATTAATCCTAACCAGAGAATTTAAAGTTGAAGCAAAAATCTAATATTGGCAACATTAGCAAAAAAGACTAATAAAGAAAATTAAAGAAAAATATTTCATCCAGCTGGTCAGTTGGCTCCATTCTACACAAAGTTTTAGATTTGAAATCATTCATGAGTAATTATTTGGTAGCATTTCTGTTGACAGTTATGGAGAACGATTTTTTTGTTAACATTTTCATTTTAATATAATTTCAAACTTAGAGAAAAGTTGTAAGAATAATACAATCTTTATAGAGAGACACGAATTGTTTGCATTATACCCCATTTACCTTTTCATTTAATTAAATACAAATGGCACATCTAAGTTTTCACTTCCAGTAGAGATAATGCTTTTTACCCCAAACTTCTTTTTAAGTCTATCTTTGGTGACATACATTGGCTGCCCAGGTCTCATCTAGCTCCTGCATATTTGACAACCCCCAAATAAGCATGGTCATGAAAGATTTGTCTCCTTAGTTACCCATCTGTAATTGCACTTGGCATCTGGTCTTCCTCGATTAGGAAAGCTAACCAGTTCACACTCATTTCTAAAACAGAGCACAATCTCTCCCCACTTCCCAATCCAAGCTCCATGTGCATGCTTTATCTTGATTAATAGAAGCAGTGATTAAAACATTTAATCCAAGTTATAAACAAGTATTAATTAGGTGATTCTTTACATCTCTGTCTCTTTCACTTTCCACATTTTTCTGAGAATTGAAACCCCTTTCCCTCAAATTTATATTTATCTCTCCATCACCTCTTTTACTATCCAAAATAAAGCTCTCTCTGCATCTCACTTGGACTTGAAATAAATAGTCTTCTATGCATTTCCCTCATATATATATATATATGTGTGTGTGTGTGTGTGCGTGTGTGTGTGTGTGTGTGTGTGTGTGTGTGTAGTGAGATTTATTGCAAGGAACCGACTTACGCGATGGGGGGCCTGGCTAGACAAGTCCAAAATCCATAGTGCAGCCTATTGGGAAGAGTAGGCTGGAACTTTGGACATGGACTGAAAGGGCTGTCCACAAGTGAGATTTTCTATTTATTTTTCTCTTTCCTTTTTTCTTTTCATTAAAAAAAAATATTCTTGAGGTGTAAAGTTAGGTTGTTACTGAAGATTTGTCTTGTTTCCTGATGGAAGCACATATTGTTACGAACTTCCCTCTTTCTTTTATTTTTTTAATTTATTTCATTGAAGCATAGTTGATTTACAATGTTGTATTAATTTCTGCTCTACAGCAAAGTGATTCAGTTATACATACATATATATATATATATATATTCTTTTTAATATTCTTTTCAATTATGGCATTCTGTCCTCAAATTCTAGCTTGCTGTTTGCCCATAAGAATTTCTCAGGTTGTATTTTACAAATACTACTACTGCTATGAAAAGCTAACAGTTATTGTACCCTTACTGTTTTCCAGGAACCACATGTATTATCTCACTTCAGCTATCCTAAAACTCTCCAGGAATGGACCATCATGTGCTACTAATAGCCTCACTGTACAGGCAAGAAAGTGAAGATAAGCCATTTTCTTGGTCTTACACACACAGTGGGTCCATCACCAAGAGTCAGTCCTGGATATACTAATCCAGAGCTTGAGTTATTAAACCTTTCACAGTTATGACATATATAATACAATTTAGTCTTTGTATTAGAAGCAAAGAATTTTCTTCTTGCCAAATAGCAATGTCCTTGACCTTTCTCTCTATTCATGAAATAGAGGTCTGTGTTGCAAAAAAATGGCTGTCAGATCTCTAAACTTTTTTTTTTCTAATAGCTTTATCATCCCTTCAACTTTTTACTTGTTCTGACCAACTCAGTCAAGGCAGAATTTTTTAAGCTCAAGATTGTTTCATATGTGAGTAGCTGTCATTCAGATCCTGGTTCTGAATGACTCATCCAGACCTTTAAATTATTCAACTCAATGTTTTCACTATTACTGTAAATAATAAACTGAGTGGCTCTTCAAAACACTCATCTACTCTCTGCTATACCAGGGGAGCAGTTCTTCCCTCAGAAAGGACTCAAGAGGGCAATCTTCAAAAGGTAAAGGGATTTTGCTATTCACACTAATTTTAGGGTCTTTGCATACACAGAATTCAGAAAAGGAGTTGAATTCAGCAAGACCCATTACTTTAAAATTGAATATTTGCATTCTAAATAGCAATTTAATCTAATTCCACCCCTAGTTCCCCCCAAATCGGTTTGTATATGCAGACACAACTTCAGTCTGTTTGATTTCTCAACAATTTCTCTATTAGACTCTGAATGTGAGATAAAAACTTAGGGCCATCCACACTGAGAGCTCACATTTTATAGAACTCAGGTGAATGCAGTTATGATTTGTGTTTTTAACACTCCTTTTACCTCTCCCAGCCTTGTAAGCTTGAAATGATTATAGTAATTCAACATTTCTACTGAAATTTGTTTGACATTCTGAACAAAATTCTAAGAACTAAAGGGTTAGTTGAAAATGTATCCAGTATGAAAATATTGTAGGCTGCCAATTTCTTCACAGTCTTGTCAGTGTCTCCCAGAAAGTAGTAATTTATTTCTTTAACTCCTTCAGTAATGAAATGAGATTTGGGGAAACAGAGGAGTACTCACTAGAGTCCCTTGGGAACAAACAAGTGTAACAGAAATTGAAATAATACAATTTCTTTTTAGAGAGCTTTAAATTGGGCCCTAGAAAGTTAGAGCTAGAAAGGGCTTTCAAGATAAGCTGACAGATATTTAATGGATAAATTGAGTTCCAGGGAAGAGAAAGGACGTGTGAGGGATAGAGCTAGGCAAGAAGACTGCCAACTTCATTCTGTAACTCTGAGCTAATACTCATTATGCTCCCTGGGATGGAATGTGATGGTAAAACAAAGTGGGCCATGACCTCTCTGCTATGCCCAAGGCTTTATAAGAGAAATTCACCCTGATAAAGGGGAGGGCAGTAGATATAAGCTTTTCCTAATTCATTTTTTCTTTATCACACTAACTTCTATTATACTTAGGGCTAATAATAATTAAATATGACATGTAATTTGAAAATTAACTAAATGTTCATTTCAATATGACAAAGTGCTTTTAGTGTCAGCTCTAATATCCCTCTTCCCTGTCTTCATTGATCAAAAGTCCATTTATAAAACTGAAACATACAATGTTAATACTTCTTTCTCTGGGTGATAGGATTAAGAGTATTTTATTTTATTTTATTTTATTTTCTTATATATACATTTTCTGCATTTTCCAAGTTTTCTGCACTATGTGTTATTTTTTTCAAAAAATAAATTTAAAAAGAATAAAAGAACTACCATTTAAGGAATATATTTAATAGGATCCCATATTAGTTTCCTGTTGGTGCTATAACAAATTACAAGAAACTCAGTGGTTTAACACAACACAAACTTATAATTCTAGAGGTCAGAAACCTAAGAGGGGTTGGCAAGGCCACACTGCTTCTGGAGGCTCTAAAAGAGAATGGACTTCCTTGCCCATTCCAGCTTTTACAGGGCACCTGTATTCCTTGTCTCATGGTTCCTTTCCCCACCATCAAAGCCAGCAGCATAACATCTTCAACTCTTTGTCTCTCCCTTTCCATCTATCACCTCTGTTTCCATCGTTATATCTTCTGTGACTCTCTTTTGATTCTCTCTTATAAGGACCCTTATAATTACATTGGGCCCACCTGGATAATCCAGGATAATCTTCTCATCTCAATATCCTTAACTTACTCACATCTGCAGAATCTCCTTTGCCATAGAAGCTAACATATTCATGAATTCCAAGGATCAGGATATAGACATCTTTGTGGGCATTTATTCAGCCTACCATAGACCGCTTTTATCAAGCTTTTTTAAAAGATTTTTCCGAACATTCTCAATTTCTCTTTCATCTACTACCTCATGCCTGACATGCGCGCACACACACACACACACACACACACACACACACACACACACACACGGTACATTTTTTATGTCTCTACAGAGTACATAAATATTCTAAATATTTATATTATATATAAATTGGCATAAATATTATGCCAATTAACATTCTTGATCCTTTCCCCTCTGGATTTTAAACACTACTAATTTTTTTCTCTTTCTATCTCATTCTCTCTAATTTTATTCAATGTTCAAAAATGAATCAAGCACCTACATGGCCCCAGACACTATGTTCTAAAGATAGAGTGGTGAACAACACAGATGTGACTCCTGCTCAGGGAACTTTCATAGTGATAGGAAGAGTGAAATAAACCTGTAGACAAACATATAAACAAAATAATCAGAGATTTGTCTAAATGCTAGGAGTAAAATAGACAGGATATAGTGAAAGAGTAATGAAGAGATGAATGACAGGGTCATCACTACAGTTCTTTCTAAAGGGTAAAATTGAGACCTGAAATGAAAAATGAGGTAGACTAAAACCAAAACAGATTGAAGCACCGTGGATAAAGACTGTCTTAAATCATTTCCTACAATATCTGCAATAGATATCAGTATTGTTTAGTGGCATGTATACTGATTTGGGACTTGGGAGGCACAGAGAAATAATAGAGTTAATAGAGAAAAAGCCCTCAGTTTCCTCATCCTGAATATTAGGGTGTTGAATAATAAAATCAAATATTCTATAAATGTTTGATAAATATATGTAAATTTTCATTTCACATAGTTTTAGATGCATTATCCTTTGGGGTACTGGAAGTCAAAGGCATTTGACACTAATATAGTGCTTTATTTTGGTTGTATGTGTGTGTGTGTCTTTGTGTCTGATAAATGTTGATTCAGTAGAGTATTTCATTCCAGGAATTATCAAATAGGCCAATTGACTGAAAAATAATTACAAGTTTATTATGACCATCTAAGTCCACATCATTATCATTTCTGAAATGAGGCTTCTGATTCCTTTGTGCTTCTAATAAAAGTGCAGGCACAGCCAAAGTTTATTGCTCTAATCAGACATGCTGTCCACAAGCTGTGTTCATCCTTTTGCCACCTCTCAACACTGGGAAATTGTCTAACACTGCTGACCCCAATATGGTTTGGATTCTATTCAATACCCATGAAACCATTATAGATCATTCTTATTTGATCATAACAAGGCAGATCAGCCCATTTTTATAATAGTCATAAGTAAAAATAAATAACCAGTTTTGCTTGAATGAAATAAAATCAATACTTCTCCTTTGCAATATGATTCTCAGGAAGAAAATCCACAAATTTTTCTCATTTCTGAAGGTCTAGAGGCAAATCACTCAGGGATGTGTGTGTGTGTGTGTGTGTGTGTGTGTGTGTGTGTGTGTGTGTATATATATATTCATCGGATTTTTTTAATATGCTGAATTACTTTGGTTGGGACTAGACCTTGGATAATCAGCCAGTACTTATATTCTTCACCAAATATCAGTAACTTTCTAACGTATAAGAATGTGTTGGGTTTTTTTTTTTTCGGTATGCAGTCCTCTCACTGTGTGGCCTCTCCCGTTGAGGAGCACAAGCTCCGGGCGTGCAGGCTCAGCGGCCATGGCTCACAGGCCCAGCCGCTCCGCGACATGTGGGATCTTCCCAGACTGGGGCACGAAACCGTGTCCCCTGCATCGGCAGGCAGACTCTCAATCACTGCACCACCAGGGAAGCCCAGGATATATATATTTTTTCAAGTCTACATGAAATGGGCCAAAGCACGCTATTCACATTTTGCAGAGGCCCAACAAGCTCTTAATGGCTCAACTTTATGTAATTTTTACGGATGATTACAACGGATATATATCCTCGTGTCCCTTAGAACAACACAATCTAACTCTTTTTCTGTAATCAAGAATAACATAAAATGAGATTTATCTTTCTGCCCACAATAGGGAGATCGGGTGAGCAATCTGCTTATTCAATAAGGTATAATCACTGATAATGTTCTGACACATGATAAATGCAGTCATAGGAGCATGGCTATAAAAGTCATTCCTGGGATTTCTTTTTCCTCTTAAAACCCCCAAGTTTATGGTGGTAGTTATTGGGAAAATGTATGCACCTTTCTCTCACAGGTATTCACCAACTTTTCTGATTCCTTTATGAAATTTTAATTAAAGTGTTAGATAATATAACAAACATAAACATAATTGAGCACCTAACTTTCTTAAGGAATAGGTAAGAAATAAAAGCCATAAGCTTTGGGAGTTAAAAACATATTTCTTTCGCCAAGTGATTTGGAAAAAATAGAAATAAAGAAGATAAATACAATTTCAAGTATTTTCATGGTTTATACTTTTTTCAAAGAATTCAAAAAATGTGAGGAAGTTTACACATTGCTTAAGCACCAAATAAAAAGGCATATGGCCAATAAAATGTATGATTTACTTTGTCAGGGCTTTTTACTTGTCTGTTTTTGTTTCTTGTTTGCTGATTATTAATATTATAGGAACAAATGTACAAAGGCAAGAGCATTTTTAAAAAATGTGTTCTAAGGTCATGGACTAGAGTTTATCTGTAACAGTTGAGGCTGTCTCTCTTATCTGATTAGTTCTTGCAAAACAGCAGAGCCACCAAGTTCCAGTTTTACCTACTAGAAAGCTAGCAATCCGCTGTTTAGAAATACCATAAGCATTTAAAAACTACTTAGATGGCATTAAATTAAATTACTTAGGTGTCATTAAGCACAACATCCATGAGACTTTTGAAACCTTTTTTCTTTAGTGCTAAACATGCGTGCAGCTATTTTTAAGAATAACTTCACATGTATAATTGTAGTAAGATGTACAATAGAGTCTGATTCTGAACTCTGCACTAAACATTAAGTCTTTAAGAGAAAGACACTCTTCCCTATGTTCCACTTCCACTACTAGATCCCATGGATATCAATGTTACCTCCTTGTGAGGCTGATATTTCCCTCATCTTCTTAAGTACCTGTTCCTCAGTTCACACCTGCCTTGGGGTGAGGTAGAATATATGACTCTCTCATTTGCAACATTAGGTAAAGGAAATATTGGAAGGAAGTACAGAGCACTCTTCCCTTGGTTATGGTAAAAGGACTGAATCGTAAGTTAGAATCCTGTGTTCTAATCCTGGCTCTCTCCTTAACTGTAATGATGCTGGCTAATTTATTAATTTATCTTTACCTCACCCTTTTTATATATAACACAAAGAGGTTGGACTAGATACTCTCCAAGCCTCTTTTCAGAATCTTTATGAATTCCCAATTTCAGTGCTCTTGACTAAAGTAGTTTCCTTCTCCCTTTCACATGTGGGTCATTTCATGTAAATAACCCAGAGCCGCACAACCCTTCACTGCTTGCTAGCTGTGCTGACCTCCATTTTATACTGCTTATGTCTGTATGACTGACTGGTTTGACTATTTGTAAGTCAGCCTCCTATCAATTCATCTTACCTTTGCCAGTTGGCAACAATCCAGTTGTTAAGACAAGTGGAGTAACCTGACTGTGATATGGCCACTCTCTGGTTCCACTTTGGCACAAAACCAGCCTGTTGTTTTGTGCCAAAGTGCTGAACAAAACAGCACTGCATCACTGCTCAGTGATGCAGATGAGCCTCATTCTTATAGTATTTAGCTCATAAATTTAGCATTCTTAGACTTAAAGAAGATGATGGAGTACTACTTCCCCTGAGAAGCTGCCCAGCCATTTCCTCTCATACAGGTAAGCCCAAAGGCAGGGCAGAGTGACACCACCAAAGTCTAAGTGATGGTCCATTCTGAAGGAGGACCACCTGAACATTGTTCCACCCATATAGAAGCAGATACAAACCTCCTCTTCCAGAAAAGCCAAGTCAACAGAGGAAGTAAAAAGATGGTGGGTTTGATACCTGAAAGGAATCATGAAAAATGGAGGGAAAATGCAATTAGATCTTCAGTGTCTCAATGTTCATAATAAATTTCTACTTAACGAAAACAACAACAAAAATACATTTTTCTTGGAGAAGGGAGAGGGGTCAAATTAACACCACTGAGTCAAGGTCAGAGTCAAGAAACAATTCAAATTTATTGTAAAACTGATAACTTTTTATGAAACTATATAGTTTTAGACGTCCTTTTGCAGAAGTTGCCCCTCTTGGTGGAAATAGTTTTTCTTATGAAATCAGTTGTAAGGATTGTTAATCTACCCATTCTGAGTACTACTGGACTGTAGACCATATTTTGAGAAACACTGTCACAAAAAAATTGGACTTTTGGAACTGAAATAACAACTTTTAGATTGAATGTGTCAATGAAAAAATGTTGCCTGCCATATCAGTGAACAAAGTTTATTGCAGCCATCAAGCCATCACATTACAGCCAAACTAATAGTGAGCCCTGAGGGAACTCAGGATTAAAACAGGATGCCCACCATCAAGCAATCAGCCACTGCAGCCACCGCCAACAGTGCACCCTAGGGGAATTGGGATAGGAAAACAAAGGATACTGACCCCAGATAGCCGAGGTGAACATCAAAGGAATAATTTCAATGAACCCAGACTCTTGTTTCTTCCCATCATAGAAAAGTACTAAATTCATTAACTTGATATACTGGTTTTCTTTTTTTTTACATTTTATTGGAGTATAATTGCTTTACAATGGTGTGTTAGTTTCTGCTTTATAACAAAATGACTCAGCTATACATATATATATATATATATCCCCATATCCCCTCCCTCTTCTGTCTCCATCCCATCCTCAGTATCCCACTTCTCTAGGTGGTCACAAAACACTGAGCTCATCTCCCTGTGCTATGTGGCTGCTTCCCACTGGCTATCTATTTTACATTTGGTAGTACATATAAGTACATGTGACTCTCTCACTTTGGCCCAGCTTACCATTCCACCTCCCTGTGTCCTCAAGTCCATTCTGTATGTCTGTGTCTTTATTCCTATCCTGCACATAGGTTCTTAGGAACCATTTTTATTTTAAATTCCATATATATGTGTTACCATATGGTATTTGTTTTTCTCTTTCTGACTTACTTCACTCTGTATGACAGACTACAGGTCCATCCACCTCACTAAAAATAACTCAATTTTGTTTCTTTTTATGGCTGAGTAATATTCCATTGTATATATGTGCCACATCTTCTTTATCCACTCATCTCTCGATGGACACAGGTTGCTTCCATGTCTTGACTATGGTAAATAGAGCTGCAATGAACATTGTGGTACATGACTCTTTGAATTATGGTTTTCTCAGTGTATATGTCCAGTACTGTGATTGCTGGGTCATATGGTAGCTCTATTTTTAGTATTTTAAGGAACTTCCATACTGTCCTCCATAATAGCTGTAACAATTTACATTCCAACCAACTGTGCAAGAGGGTTTATCTCCACACCCTCTCCAGCATTTATTGTTTGTAAATTTTTAGTGATGGCCATTTTGACTGGTGTGAGGTGATACCTCATTGTAGTTTTGATTTGCATTTCCCTCATGATTAGTGATGTTGAGCATTCTTTCATGCGTTTGCTGAAAATCTGTATAACTTCTTTGGAGAAATGTCTATTTAGGTTTTCTGACCATTTTTGGATTGGGTTGTTTGGTTTTTTTTTGATATTAGGCTGCACAAGCTGCTTGTAAATTTTGGAGATTAATCCTGTGTCAGTGGCTTCATTTGCAAAAATTTTCTCCCATTCTGAGGGCTGTCTTTTCATCTTGTTTATGGTTTCATTTGCTGCACAAAATCTTCTAAGTTTTATTAGGTTACATTTGTTTCTTTTGTTTTTATTTCCATTCCTCTAGGAAGTGGGTAAAAAAGATCTTGCTGTGATTTTTGTCATAGAGTATTCTGCCTATGTTTTCTCCTAAGAGTTTTATAGTGTCTGGCCTTACATTTAGGTCTTTAATCTATTTTGAGTTTACTTTTGTGTATGGTGTTAGGGAGTGTTCTAATTTCATTCTTTCAATGTAACTGTCCAGTTTTCCTAGCACCACTCATTGAAGAGCCTATCTTTTCTCCATTGCATATTCTTGCCTCCTTTATTGAAAATAAGGTGACCATATGTGCATGGGTTTATCTCTGGGCTTTCAACCCTGTTCCATTAATTTATATTTCTGTTTTTGTGGCAGTACCATACTGCCTTGATTACTGTAGCTGTGTAGTATAGTCTGAAGTCAGGGAGCCTGATTCCTCCAGCTCTGTTTTTCTTACTCAAGATTGCTTTGGTTATTCAGGGTCTTTTGGGTTCCATATAAATTGTGAATTTTTTTTTCCTTGTTCTGTGAAAAAAGCTATTGGTAGTTTGATAGGGATTCCACTGAATCTGGAGATTGCTTTGGGTAGTATAGTCATTTTCACAATGTTGATTCTTCCAATTGAAGAACATGGCATATCTCTCCATCTGTTTGTGTCATCTTTAATTTCTTTTTTTTTTTTTTTTAATAAATTTATTTATTTATTTTTGGCTGTGTTGGGTCTTCGTTTCTGTGCGAGGGCTTTCTCTAGTTGTGGCAAGTGGGGGCCACTCTTCATTGTGGTGCGCGGGCCTCTCACTGTCGCGGCCTCTCTTGTTGCGGAGCACAGGCTCCAGACGCGCAGGCTCAGTAGTTGTGGCTCACGGGCCCAGTTGCTCCGTGGCATTTGGGATCTTCCCAGACCAGGGCTCGAGCCTGTATCCCCTGCATTGGCAGGCAGATTCTCAACCACTGCGCCATCAGGGAAGCCCGTCATCTTTAATTTCTTTCATCAGTGTCTTATAGTTTTCTCTATAGAGGTCTTTTGTTTCCTTAGGTAGGTTTATTCCTCAGTATTTTAATCTTTTTGTTGCAATGGTAAATGGGAGTGTTTCCTTAATTTCTCTTTCAGATTTTTCATCAATAGTGTATAGGAATTGAAGATATTTCTGTGCATTAATTTTGTATCCTGCTACTTTACTAAATTCATTGATTAGCTCTAGTATTTTTCTAGTAGCATATTTAAGATTCTCTATATATAGTATCATGTCATCTGCAAACAGTGACAGCTTTACTTCTTCTTTTCCGATTTGGATCCCTTTTATTTATTTTTCTTCTCTGATTGTTGTGGCTAAAACTTCCAAATCTATGTTGAATAATAGTGGTGAGAGTGCACAACTTTATCTTTTTCCTGATCTTAGTGGAAATGCTTTCAGTTTTTCACCATTGAGAATGATGTTGATTGTGGGTTTGTCATATATGGCCTTTATTATGTTGAGGTAAGTTCCCTCTATGCCTACTTTCTGGAGGGTTTTTATCATAAATTGGTGTCGAATTTTGTCAAATCTTTTTCTGCATCTATTGCGATGATCATATGGCTTTTCTCCTTCACTTTGTTAATATGGTTTATCACATTCATTGATTTGCGTATATTGAAGAATCCTTGCATTCCTGGTATAAACCCCACTTGATCATGGTGTATGACCCTTTTCATGTGCTGTTGGATTCTGTTTGCTAGTATTCTGTTGAGGATTTTTGCATCTATGTTCATTGGTGATATTAGCATGTAGTTTTCTTTCTTTGTGACATCTTTGTCTGGTTTTGGTATTAGGGTGATAGTGGCCTCGTAGAATGAGTTTGGGAGTGTTCCTCCCTCTGGGATATTTTGGAAGAGTTTGAGAAAGATAGGTGTTAGCTGTTCTCCAAATGTTTGATAGAATTGCCTGTGATGTCATCTGGTCCTGGGCTTTTGTTTGCTGGAAGATTTTTAATCACAGTCTCAATTTCAGTGCTTTTATTGGTCTTTTTATATTTCCTATTTCTTACTTGTTCAGTCTTGGAAGGCTGTGATTTTCAAAGTATTTGTCCATTTTATCTAGGTTGTCCATTTTATTGGCATATAGGTGCTTGTAGTACTCCCTCATGATCCTTTGTATTTCTGCAGTGTCAGGTGTTACTTCTTTTTCATTTCTAATTCTATTAAGTTGAGTCTTCTCCCTTTTTTTCTTGATGAGTCTGGCTAATGGTTTATGAATTTTGTTTGTCTTCTCAAAGAACCAGGTTTTAGTTTTACTGATCTTTGCTATCATTTCCTTCATTTCTTTTTCATTTATTTCTAATCTGATCTTTATGATTTCTTTCCTTCTGCTAACTTTGGGTTTTTTGTTCGTTTGTTTTTCTTCCTCTAATTGCTTTAGCTGTAAGGATAGTTTGTTTATTTGAGATGCTTCTTGTTTCTTAAGATAGGAGTTTTTGCTATAAACTTCCCTCTTAGAACTGCTTTCAATGCATCCAATAGGTTTTGGATGAGCGTGTTTTCATTGTCATTTGTTTTTAGGCATTTTTTGATTTCCTCTTTGATTTCTTCAGTGATTTCTTGGTTATTAAGTAGTATACTGTTTAGCCTCCATGTGTTTGTATTTCTTACAGATTTTTTCCTCTAACTGATATCTAGTCTCATAATGTTGTGGTCTGAAATGCTACTAGATATGATTTCAATCTTCTTGAATTTACCAAGGCTTGATTTGTAACCCAAGATATGATCTATCATAGAGAATGTTCCATGAGAACTTGAGAAGAGAGTCTATTCTATTGTGTTTGGATGGAATGTCCTATAAATATTATAAGTCCGTCTTATTTAATGTATCATTGAAAGATTGTGTTTCCTGGGCTGCCCTGGTGTCACAGTGGTTGAGTCTGCCTGCCAATGCAGGGAACACGGGTTCATGCCCCGGTGCGGGAAGATCCCACATGCTGCGGAGTGCCTGGGCCTGTGAGCCATGGCCGCTGACCCTGCATGTCTGGAGCCTGTGCTCTGCAATGGGAGAGGTCACAACAGTGAGAGGCCCGTGTACTGAAAAAAAAAAAAAAATTGTGTTTATTTATTTTCATTTTGGATGATCTGTCCATTGGTGTTAGTGGGGTGTTGAAGTCCCCTACTATGATTGTGTTACTCTCGATTTCCCCTTTTATGGCTGTTAGCATTTGCCTTATGTATTGAGGTGCTCCTACATTGGGTACATACATATTTACAATTATTATATCTTCTTCTTGGATTGATCCCTTGATCATTATGTAGTGTCCTTTTTTGTCTCTTGTAATAGTCTTTATTTTTATTTTAAAGTCTATTTTGTCTGATATAAGAATTGCTACTCCAGCTTTCTTTTGATTTTCATTTGCATAGAATATCTTTTTCCATCCCCTCACTTTCAGTATGTATGTTTCCCTGGGTCTGAAGTGGGTCTCTCATAGACAGGATATTTATGGGTCTTGTTTTTCTATCCATTCAACCAGTCTATGTCTTTTGGTTGAACCATTTAGTCCATTTACATTTAAGGTAATTATCGATATGTATGTTCCTATTACCATTTTCTTAATTGTTGGGGTTTGTTATTTAGGTCTTTTCCTTTTCTTGTGTTTCCTGACTACAGAATTTCCTTTCACATTTGTTGCAAAGCTGGTTTGGTCATGCTGAATTCTCTTAGCTTTTGCTTGTCTCTAAATGTATTAATTTCTCTGTTGAATCTGAATGAGATCCTTGCTGATTACAGTAACCTCGGTGGTATGTTTTCCCCTTTCATCACTTTAAATATGTCCTGCCACTCCCTTCTGACTTGCAGAGTTTCTGCTGAAAGATCAGCTGTTAACCTCTGGGGATTCCCTTATATGTTATTTGTTGCTTATTCCTTGCTGCTTTTAATATTTTTTCTCTGTATTTAATTTGTGATTGTTTGATTAATATGTATCTTGGCATGTTTCTCCTTGGATTTATCCTGTATGGGACTCTCTGCACTTCCTGCAATTAATTGATTATTTCCTTTTCCATGTTAGGGACGTTTTCAACTATAATCTCTTCAAATATTTTCTCAGTCCCTTTCTTTTTCTATTCTTCTTCTGGGACCCCTATAATTCGAATGTTGGTGAGTCTAATATTGTCCCAGAGGTCTCTAAGACTGTCCTCAATTCTTTTCATTCTTTTTTCTTTATTCTGCTCTGCAGTAGTTATTTCCACAATTATATTTGTGGTCACTTATCTCTTCTTCTTCCTCAGTTATTCTGCTATTGATCCCTTCTAGAGAATTTTTATTGTGTTTTTGTCATTGTTTGTTTGTTCTTTAGTTCTTCTAGTTCCTTGTTAATTTTTTTTTCTTTTTTTCTCCATTCTATTTCCAAGATTTTATATCATCTTTACTATCATTACTTTGAATTCTTTTTCAGATTGACTGCCTCTTCCCTCTTCATTTGTTTGGTCTGGTGGGTTTTTAACTTGCTCCTTCATCTGCTGTGTGTTTCTCTGTCTTCTTATTTTGTTTAACTTACTGTGTTTGGGGTCTCCCTTTTTCAGTCTGCAGGTTCGTAGTTCCCATTGTTTTTGGTGTCTGCCCCCAGTGGCTATGTTTGGTTTAGTGGGTTGAGTAGGCTTCCATGTGGAGGGGACTAGTGCCGGTGTTCTGGTGGATGTGGCTGGATCTTGTCTTTATGGTGGACAGGACCGTGTCCAGTCGTGTGTTTTGGGGTGTCTGTGACCTTATTATGATTTTAGGCAGACTCTCTGATAATGGATGGGGTTGTGTTCTTTTCCTGCTATTTGTTTGGCACAGGGTGTCCAGCACAGTAGCTTGCTGTTTGTTGAGTGGAGCTTGGTCTTAGCATTGAGATAGAGATCTCTGAGAGAGTTTTCACCATTTGATAATACATGGAGTCAGGAGGTCTCTTGTGGACAAATGTCTTGAACTCAGCTCTCCCACCTCAGAGGCACAGGCCTGACACCCGGCCAGAGCACCAATACCCTGTCAGCCAGCTTCCCTGTCAGAAGATAAGGGAGAAAAAAGAAAGAAAGAATAAAATAAAATAAAATAAAAAAGGAAAGAATAAAACATAATTATTAAAAATAAAACAAAAAGTAATATAAAAAGAAAGAAAGAAGAGAAAAACCAAACTAAAAAAGAAATCCACAACAACAAGTGCTAAAAACTATACTATAAAAATAAATAAATAAATAAATAAATTAAATAAAATGTACAGACAGAACCCTAGGACAAATGTTAAAAGCAAAGTGTACAGACAAAATCACACAAAGAAGCATGTACATACACACTCATAAAAAGAGAAAAAGTAAAAAAAAATACATATATCTATACATAAAAAAAGGAGGAAGAGAGCAACCAAATAAATAAATAAATCTACCAATGATAATAAATTCTAAACTAAGATAAACAAAAAACTGAAAAGATTAGTTGCAGAAACAAACCCCAAGTCTACTGTTGTTGCCAAAGTCTACCACCTCAATTTTGGGATGAATCATTGTCTATTCAGGTATTCCAGAGTTGCTGGGTACATCAAGTTGATTGTAGAGATTTAATCCACTGTTCCTGAGGCTGCTTGGAGAAATTTCCCTTTCTCTTCTTTGTTTGCACAGCTTCTGCGGTTGAGCTTTGGATCTGGCCCCACCTCTGTGTGTAGGTCACCTGAGGGCGTCTGTTCTTCACTCAGAGAGGACGGGGTTAAACCAGCAGCTGACTAGTGGGCTCTGGCTCACTCAGGCCCGGGGAGGGAGGAGTACGGAATGCGGGGCTAACCTGCAGCAGCAGAGGCGGGCTTGATGTTGCAATAGCTTGAGTCATGCCGGGTGTTCTCTCAGGGAAGTTGTTCCTGGATCACGGGACCCTGGCAGTGGCAGGCTGCACAGTCTCCTGGGAGGGGAGGTGTGGATAGTGACCTGTGATTGCACACAGGCTTCTTGGTGGCAGCAGCAGCTTTAGCATTTCATGCCTGTCTCTGGTGTCCAGGCTGATAGCTGCAACTTGCGCCCATCTCTGGAGCTTGTTTAGGCTCTGAATCCTCTCTCCTTGCACACCCGGAAACTATTGTCTCTTGTCTCTTAGCCAGGTCCAGACTTTTTCTTGGACTCCCTCCCAGCTATCTGTGGTGCACTGGCCCCCTTCAGGCTGTGTTCATACAGTCAGCCCCATTTCTCTCCCTGGGAACTGACCTCCAAAGCCTGAGCCTCCGCTCCCAGTCCCCGCCCACTCCAGAGGCTGAGCAGACAAGCCTCTCAGGCTGGTGAGTGCTTGGTCAGCACCAATCTTCTGTGCAGAAATATCTCTGCTTTGCCCTCTGTACCACTGTTGCTGTGCTCTTTTCCATGGCTCCGAATCTTCCCCCCCTCTACCCTGTCTCTGCCATTGAGGGGGTTTCCTAGTGTGTGGAAACTTTTCCTCCTTCACAGCTCCCTCCCAGAGGTACAAGTTTCGTCCCTATTCTTTTGTCTCTGCTTTTTCTTTTGCCCTACCCAAGTACGTGGGGGAGTTTCTTGCCTTTTGGGAAGTCTGAGGTCTTCTGCCAGTGTTCATTAAGTGTTCTGTAGCAGTTGTTCCACATGTAGATATGTTTCTGATGTATTTGTGGGGAGGAAGGTGATCGCCACGTCTTACTCCTCTGCCATCTTGAAGGTCTCCGGTTTTCTTTAATTAACAGTACTCATTGAAATTTTCGACTACCTGGCCTTTGTTGAAAAAATTCCTGTATATCCTGCCTGCTTCTTTCCCTCTTTGGAGCAGTTACTCAGAGCTATCTGAGAGCATGCTTCCCAGGCTTAAATCCTCAGTTTTGTCTGCCAAATAAAATATAGTTCTCAACTTTTAGGCTGTGCTGTTTTTTATTCAGTCAGCAAATGTTACCTGAAAAAAGCCTATACCACTTTGCAGAAGTCACCTTATTGCATTTCCCTCATTCCTTACCCAAGGTATAGCAATCCTAAACATATTAGGCCCCTGAAAGCCATATTTTAGAATCTGGTTACAGCTTGAAATATGTTACCTGAAACCCCAGCCTCATTCATTTCAGAAGAAATAGAGTGACAAGCAAATGGAGCTGACCAAAATAAAGTACTATGTACATTCAGAGAAGCTCACATTTTAAAAAGAAGAAAAGCAAAAGCAAAACAAAACAAAAATCTATTCTCACCAAGTGAAAGCAAGCTCAAGTCTAAATGGGTATATTATTCTTTATTTTGGAAGAGTAAATACAATTTAAAATACAGCCAAGATTTCATTGAACATATTGAACACTTGTTCAATCAGACTTTGATGATGGAAGCATCTTGTTTTATTCACACAGATTTTGCTGTAGATTTTGTGAGTTGGATTTGTGCTTTTCATTTCTAGACATCAGAAATAAAACTGAGAGGTGTGCATTGCCTCAGTAGATGTTCAGTGTGATGTGGGTCACACAAAGTCATACTTCCAAATACTTTAGACACCTGGAGAATTCACTATGCTTCATGCATCATATGTTTCCCTGGTATAGCTAGACATTTTATCAAGAATCTAAACACTGATATTATGATATGACAAATTGTTGCTACAAGGATATTTCCCCCCCTTAACTCACACATGTAGCTTTTTCTAAGAGCGTCCATACATCACAAAGCACTCATTGAGAGATTCTAATGTGTCCATCAAAAATTGCTCTTTGGGCTTCCCTGGTGGCGCAGTGCTTGAGAGTCCGCCTGCCGATGCAGGAGACGCGGGTTCGTGCCCCGTTTCGGGAGGATCCCACATGCCGCGGAGCGGCTGGGCCCGTGAGCCATGGCCGCTGGGCCTGCGCGTCCGGAGCCTGTGCTCCGCAAATGGGAGAGGCCACGACAGTGAGAGGCCCGCATAACGCAAGAAAAAAAAAAAAAAAATTGCTCTTTTAACTCATGAGGAAAATATCTTGAGTGGCTGCTTTTGGAATTAACTTGACTAGCTTTTTGGCATTGTGAAAATACAGCCTTAGTATGAATAGGGATTGGCTACAAATCCTAGAAAATGGACTTGTCAACTGACAAAGGATTTTACACTGTCGATGGTCTATTTCTGATGCTCTGGAGAGTTCAATTTGGTGGAAAGATGCAAATAACTAGATTTTATACTTTGATATCTAGAATCTGGATTTCCACAGAAATGCACCAGGAGTTTGATTAAATTTTTATTTAAATTGCAATTAACATATATTTGAACATTTTTAAATGGTAGCAAAAATAAGCACTGTTTTGTTCTCATGAAAATTTATTCTTCCACATATCACCTATTCTATTCTTACCCTTTCTTCTTTCCTGGAAGAACAATATCTAAACCTTTAAACTCTTAATCAAATCTCCAAGTCGTTCTGGGGCTGGGCAGGTAATGTGCATGGCTGAAGTGAGCAGGACATGGATGTGTACTTATACATTGGGGAGTGGAGGGATGGGTGGAGGAAGCAGACAGCATTCAACCTCACCCACTATTGTGCTTACTTCTTGCCTGGCTTGTTCTCTTTCATCTTGGGAGAAGAGAGTAATTTTGTTGTTTCCATAGCCCATGCAGAAGAAAACATTTCCATATTTCTTAAAGTTTAGACCCATACACTGGGGTTGTTGGATGAGGTATTGGAGGAGTTAGCTGGGAAAAGATGTTACATCCCCACAATGAGGATGAGTGGATGGGGGCTTTCTGAAAAGGTGAGCTCCTCATTCTCTCAGCTCACTAATCTTGCTGCAGACACTTAAGTGAGTGTTAAAGCCTGGGACATAAGAATGGTGTTCAAACCAGCGAACAGTATGGCTTGTTCAGAATAATGAATACACAATCTAGGGACTTCTAACTCCCCAGTCAATGGTCCATTCATTCAACAAAAGCATTAAGTGTCTTCTTTGTGCTTAGTTCTGTATTATATGTTGGGGGCACAAAAACTCTTAAGTCAGGAGGAATTCGAAGGAATGTTTTTTTCCCACTTGGGAATTAAAAAAAAAAAAAGAAAAAGATGAGGAGGCTGTTTAAATAAAATAAATGATATTTGAAGCTCCAAAAAGAACCTAGTGTTATCCAGTTGCCCAGGGATGAGGGAGGGGAGTCTGTTTTAGTCATAGAGAGCACTGGGAACAAACGCAAGAAGGCAGGAAACAGGGCAGCATGATGGTAGCAGATACAAGCAGTGAAAATGGCCAGAGAGAGAGGAGAATTGTGAGGGGCAGAGGTAGAAGGGGAGTGAAAAATAAAATTAGAGAGGTGGAGAGAAAATCAGGACTCTCTGGACGGATGTTGTGTGTTCAACCTTGTCCTACAGTCTGGAAGATGCCTTAAGTTTTCGAAGTGTTTTGATTAAAGGGAATGTGAGGGTTGGTTTGTTTGTAAAAATACATTACTATCCTTAGTATTTTATTTTACACATTGGAATCTGAGGTTCAGAATTATGGCAACTTGCCAGTAGTAACACACTTACTAAGCAAAAATGTCACTCAAACCCAGGACAGTCTGACTCCAAACTCAGTGCTCTCTCTTCTAGAAGACAAAACCTTTACAAAACTGCACAATGGCACTTTGATTTGAATATCCACAAGTGCTCACAGATGCCCCTGAAAACTCTAGCAATCAAAAAGGGAAACAAAATCCATAATGCAGAGTTTTAAAATGTCATTTAGTTTGGATGACATGGATCCAATTATGTCTAAATTCTACTTTCTTCTGGTTAACATGTGCAGAGCCAGGAGCTTTTCACTTTGACCTATCTGAGCACTTTTAGTGAATAGCATCTGTGCCTGTCTGACCTAGCCAGAGCCTATACTGAAACCCTACAATACCACACCAAAGGTCACACATGACCTATGGCTGCCACAATTGGAGGCAGGAGGAAGTCTGTTCTCAGAGATTTTCCCACCTAATTGGGCAAAGCCAACTTCTTTAGGTGAAACTATTAAAAAAAATATGATCATCCAAAACAGGGGGATAAGGAAGAAAATTATCTTCTTATTACATTTTGCCTAAATATTTCAAGTTTAGTTGTCTTTTTCTCCCCCACATCACATTTTAATGATACAAGGAGTGAAAACACCTTCACTGGAGGTCTGCTTGTCAGTGTTCTCCTCATAGATCAAAAATAAAATAACTCTTAAATTTCCATTTCTCTTCATTCTCCAATATATTTCAATGTCAGTCTCATAGTGATCCACTCTTAGATGTCATCTGCTTTTGTGAAGTTGGCCAATTATATTATTATAACACAGTTAGCCTTGACCAATTTGGGGGCTAAGGGTGCCCACCCTCCTCTCAGTCAAAAGTCCGTGTATAAGTTATAGTCATCCTCCATATATACACAGTTCCTCTAGATCCAACCAACTATGGATAATGTAGTACTATAATATTTATCATTTAAAAAATCTGCATGTGAGTGGACCTGCACAGTTTAAGCCCATGTATTTCAAGGGTCAACTGCATAAGTTCTTCCTTGGCTGGTCTCATATATCCTACTTATGAACTGACCAGTTAAGAGAAGAGGACAGATGTTCCCAGAGTTTTATCTCTATTTCTTCTGGTTATGTAGATAAAACCAAATGTCCCTGAGTTTCCCAGCCTTCAGGAGACCATCCTCCCTTTAACATCCAGTAACTATCATTCAGTCTCTGGCACTGATTTTTTATAGGCAGCTCTATCCCCAGGTTGTAAGGAATAGGAGTCCTAACAGGTAAACTAGACATTCATGGTGGTTATTTGTCTCTGGTCTCCCTAATCTGCCCCCCCTGTTGGTCCACACTTGCCCTCTTGCTGCACATCGCTTTGACTCTTCATCTCCCATCTCACTCCAAGCATGGCTGCACATTCTTCCCTTTATTCCACCCAGAACAACAAATACCAGGCTGAAAGTTTATAAAAACCTCCTAGACAGTTAGGAATGAGATAAGGAAAAAGAAACAGACTGTGTTTCCAGGGATATTGTTACCAGAGTTCAGTGAGCATAGTTCTATCTGCTAGAGTCTTCCCCCTGGTTTTCTCCTCCTTTAGCTCCCTCCTTGTCAGCACATTGTTTGATAGTTTATGCATCTATTTTTGGTGATGTGTGCTAAGGGGTAATCTTACCCTCAACAGATAGAAGTATGCTTGATCATGTCCCTCTTGACTCAGTAAAAAAGGCTGCCAAACCTCTTTTGGACTCAAGAAGAAATAAAATTCTCTTTTCCTTACCCTGCTTTCTTCAGCCTGCTTCAAGATCATCCTGTAGTTGACCCCACTGAGATGTCACTATGCTCCAGTGATGACAGCTGTTCATATAATTTTGACATACATATTAGTGTCTTGTTTTCTAGACTATCTCCATTCCAGAGAACCTATGCAAAACCAAAAGATCCAACAGAATAAACTTTTCCAAATAAACCCAAAGATGAATAGAGAAACACACATGAAGGAAGCCTTTCAGTAGCATCTTGTCCCTGAGATATTACTTTGTTTACACCTTGTTACCAAGAATATACAATTCTGCATTCATATTCTTTGAGGTTTTACCTCTTCAGCCCATTTTCTGGCCTGATGCTTCAATTTAGTCCTGGTGTTAATAAGGTAAATTACATTCAGTTTCTAGGTTTACATTAATGACAAAAACTATTTTGCAGACAGCATTATTTAGTGTATTAGTCTCCCCAAGGATATTCCAATAACTATAGTGTATAATATATTTTCAGGATTTTTTCACAAAGGACCTGCTGAATGATTTTAGTGGATTCTTCCATAAGTCACCGAGAAACATAAAATAATTTAACAATTATCAGGACATTGTTAATCATTGGCACTGCCACAGGTCAGACAGAAAGATGAATAAGACATTATCTTGGTCTTCAGTAGTAAGGAAGGTGGACAAGGGAAACACAGATATCATTAAAGATGAAAACAAAACTCAGTGGAAACTCTATCCAAGAGAATATGAATGTACTTAGAGGATGAATAAGACTTAACACTGAAAATGATATTTTGACTGTCTGAAAAATAAGCAGGATTTGGACAGGTAGAGCTGAGAGACACACACAGGTCAGCAGCAGAAGTAAGTAAGATTGAGGAAGATAAGTTTTTCAGGTGAGGAGAACAAAGGAAGCAAACATTCATTAATTTTAAAGGATCAGGGTTTTGGTACCAGAGTGGTGATGGACGTATCACCTTTTCTGCTGTTGCAAATTTGGGAGATCTTTTCTGTCATTTCTTCCAGCAGATGTATACCAGTTCTCAGGAAGTCCCTTTTCAGAAGGATGAGAGCCATTTTCTTTCATTGTCAAAAACACGGCCTTTTCTTTTAAGTGGCAATAGCAGACATTTAAGATTAAATGAGAAACAAATGCGGTGTTCACTCCAAACAAAAGATGTGTCATATGTCATAGCGCCTGGAGTTGAAACTCTGAAAATAAGGAGATATTTTACAAAATATGTGCTTACAATGTAACCAAAAAACCAGGCCAGCAATCATCCCAGTGTTAGCTGAACCTCTCCAGATATGTCTAATACGTGTCTGATAACCTCAGTAGTTTTCTCAGGGGTGGGAAATAGCACAGACAGATGTCCAGGGCCATGTGACTGGGCAAAGACAAATAGCCAGGATGTAGCTGTGTAGATAGCTGTCTAAACCAATCAAAACATAGATCTATCCATTCCCCGTGGTACTTTAAAAGACTCTGGAATTATCACAATTTATACTCCAGCCCAAGTATGTCTCCTGAATAATAATACAACTTAGCACTTCCCTGCAATTTTGCAAAGCTCACTGCAAATTTAGGAAAGGAAGATAAGCAGAAATTTCTAGCTTTGCAGATATACAAATGGATTGGAGCATTACCCCCAATTGATTGATTAAATCTCTGAACAATATTTTAGGATGTGTGATCCATGATTTCATGGCTTCCGTTGAGGAAATGCAGCCAGAGAGACCTAGGAACAAATCATTTATTCTAGGCCATGCATTCTGTGTAATAGAAGAAATTAAGCAGCTTCTAATTCTGGGTATATCTATCTCTGACACCACAATCTAACCCTAAATATAATATTTACCCAAGATACATAAAGACAAAACAGCCCAGTTGTCCATCAATAAGAAAATGGACAAACTGGTAGATATCCTAGCAATGGAATTCTAGTCATCAATGAAAGTGAACAATTTGCCATTTCCACCAGACTTCAGATGAGATCACTGAGGCTCAGGTATGAAAATACACCTACCATGTTGCATTTAGGTAAGTTTGACTGCCAGCACAGGACCAATCCCTATATCTGTTCATTACATTCCATGTGGGAACTCAGATCTTTGCAACAATGACAATGGAAACTGTGCTCTGTGAAAGTCCTTTGTAAAACATTTTGCTGTTGTTTTGCTTTGGTAAATGTAATCTTTTTCCAACATTTTTTTTTTGCTTGTTTTCTGACATGTAGAAAAGCAATATTTTTTAAAATCACGCATCAAATAAAAACTATTTTACTAATCTGAATAATTCTAAATTATTTGGGATTCTTTATGTATATAATAAAGAACTTGGAAGCAATGATAATTTAGTTTCATCTTTTCTAAATAACAACAACAAAAAGCTAACCTACAGTAGTCTATATTTGGAAGATTCTCATCCAAGTGATTTAAATAAAAGAGAACAAATAAAGAAACTGACCTTTCCAAAACAAAACAAAAGAAAACAAAAACTTCTGGTTACAAGGCAGATACTTTTATTAATGACAATTTACAAAGGTTAAGCAAGAAAGTTACTTGGCTTTGAAAATAAAATAAAAATAAAACCTTAATGACTGAGTAAATATTTAAGTACAATATAAAACAGAAAAAAAATTAATTAAAGAAGCAGGGAACATAAAGTAATGTGAGTGTAAGAATCATACATGAAAAAGGCAACCAACCATACTTTTTAATATAAGTATTATAGAATGGTAGAATAAGCACTGCTTTAAATTAAAAATCTGTCCTCTCTTTCCAGCTTTGCCACTAACGAGTTTCTGACTTTATGGAAATTATTTCTCAGGGTTATTGACCATATAATATCTGTGATCTTTCCACACTAAAAATTTCTCTTTATTGAAAAATATTTAAAAGTTATTTTAGTTGAAATTAAAGAAGTGTTTGATGTGATTATTATTATATAATAATCATATAAATTATTATACTAATTATTAGAGTATAATAATTCCTATGATTAAAAAATAATAATACCCTATACTAATACTGTTGTTCAAAATGCCTTTTCAACTTTGATGTTCCTTTACCCTGATCATAACCCTGTATAATAAGTCTGATGAGGAATTTGTAGAAAATATATGTAAAACTTAAAGTTGATAAGTGATTTATCAAAGGCCCCCAACAGTGTATTAACAAAAAATAAGAGTATTTAACTCCTATTAAGTAAAACCTAAGGGCTTTAGGTTTTCACATTCTTCCCCACAATGGCACTCATTTGAAGAGCAACTAATGGTAAGTGACATTCAGCTTGGTATTATGAGATGGTGTCAGTGGCTAAGAAAGCATATACATGTAATGTAAAAATGTTTGCATTCGAAGAGTTTACAATTTTTGAGAGTTCTGGGAATGAGGGAGTAGTGATTAGCAGAAAATCATAGGGGAAGTTTAGGTGTCCTGGGTGACAATGTCATGTATGAAGAAACAAGAAAAGGCCATGGGCTCTGGAAGAGTGATAATGCACAGGGATACACTGTGCTTAAGAAATATTGAGCTGTGATGTGCTGCACTTCAAGGATGAATTCCACTAGCAGCATAGCAAGAGAGAGTTGACTTAGAATAATGACATCTGCATATGTGGCCAGGAGGCAGACTGAATGGCTATTTAAATAGAAAACTCCAGATGTTAAGATTATCACAACTGCTGGATGCACAGACAAGTAAGGTATACTGCCAGATTATGAGCAAGATGCCAGGCACTGAGGATGACAGAGTGAAGTTGGTGTAGTCCCTCTTGACAGCAAAGGAGGTAGCTCCTGCTGACACATCAGGGGCAATATGTGCATACTGAAAAAACCTCCTCACATGGAGGAGTTCATGCCTGAGTTCATTCCTTCAGAGTGCTCCTAGTAACTCTCAAATGTAGGCCGAACATTATAGAATCTCAGTGGTATCAACAAATAGCATCTGTAAGGCAAATATGAGTCCAAATATCAATACATACTCAAAATACATTCTGAATTATTCAATTCTCTATTTCCATTTCTGGATATACATTGCTTATTGCCTTGCTCATCTTTCCAGCAGAGACAATCAGCTTTCTTCCTCAATTGATATTTTCTCCTAGAATATGAAGTCAGTACAATAAAAGTCTGTGATAGACTGAATAATGACCCCCAGAGATATGCGCACCCCCCCCCAACAAAGATATTCTAATTCCTTGAACCTGTATGTGTTACTTTATACAGCAAAAGTGACTTTGCAGATGTGAGTAAATTAAGGATTTTGAGATTGGGAGATTATCTTGAACCACAAGTATTCTAAGAGGAAGATAAGATTTGATGCTGAAAAAGAAGGCAATGTAAGCACTGAAGCCAAATACTATGCTGCTAGCTTTATAAACAGAAAAAAGACACCATGAGTCAAGCAGTGCCATTAATGTCATTCTACATGCTGAAAAAGGGGAAGAGAACAATTCTCCCCTACAGCCTCTAGAAGGAGCACAGCTCTGCTGACACATTGATTTTGGCCCATTGTAACTAATTTTGTATTACTGATCTTTAAACTGATCTTTAAATAAGAGAATAGGTGTGTGCTATTTTAAGTCACCAACCTTATGGTAATTAGTTACACGAGCAATATAAAAATAATACAAAGTCTAAATAATTAGGAAATTTGATCTATTAGGGAGCAAATAATTACTTCTAATATCAGAAAACTAAACAGATAATGCTTTCGACGATTAACTATTCTAAAGAAACATTGGACCGAACTAACCATGACATGGTTAAAATAAATGAATTAGTCCTCATTTACAGTGAGGAAGAAGGCCTTGTTTAGCCAACTTTAGGAGCAATCAAAAGAGTAATCAGTGCCAAAAAGGCAGGCAGGCACACACACACACAGCCTCCAAATTCAGTGATGTGGAATCAGAACCTTTTTGGGCAGTGGTCCTCAGGGGTGGTTTTGAAGAATAAGAGTGAAATAACCGTGACCATTGGTGACAGAGAGCCACTCAGCAATAGTTCTCCTAGCCAAACCAGTTATGTTTGGAGAGTCAATTATGCTTGAACAGTAAGCTAAATCAACAGAAGCTTAGAAAAATTTTTTACATGAAGAATATAACAAAACATCTCAGCTTAAAGAGCGCATTTTTCTTAGAATCAGGAGAAATTACTCTTTCAAAAACTTACACAGTAAGCAAAACAAGTCATATCCCTATTCAATTTCAGTCCATCATGACTATATGACCCTTGCCAGCAGAAAAAAATTCAATCTTTAGTTTGATTCCAAGCTTACACTTTTCCATTGTTTGTTCAGTTTAGTACTATTGAACAAGCCTACTTTTGTGAACATTCTCTAACATGTAAACTACTTATAATTTTATACAATTATGCAAAACTTTAAGAAAGAAAACAAAAAACTTTGAATGCTTTGAGAGCTATTTAGCCTAAAGGAAATTTGTCAGCCTTGAAGATTTAAGAACTATTCTTACTGAGGAATCTGTAAAACATGGATATTCTATTTAAATTCAGGGAAATTTCTTTAGAAAGGAACCCACATCTGGAGAGATGAGAAAAGACAATCAATAGTCAAGCGTTTACACGTGAGGTCATCCTTTTCCAGCAAGCATGGCCCTGCTGCTTTGAAGAGCTTTTTTCTTTATCTGC
Source organism: Lipotes vexillifer (assembly GCF_000442215.2). Taxonomy (NCBI): domain Eukaryota; kingdom Metazoa; phylum Chordata; class Mammalia; order Artiodactyla; family Lipotidae; genus Lipotes; species Lipotes vexillifer. Next base: position 1,157,814 of record NW_006791020.1, on the reverse strand, counting down.
TGGCTGTCAATCCAAACCTGGGGGAAAAAAGAGAAAAAACTCAAAAATTCATGACATTTTTGCTAAATCAGTCATTGACCTCCCATAACCTCACTTTAATGCTGCTTTCTTTGTATTGATTTTTAATTTGTTCTTCTCTGACTTCCTACCTTGTATGATATTTTAAGTTTTTAGTTCTAGCTGATGGACAACTCAAGCTCACAATCATCCCCTTTGTTTTGTCTCTCCTTCTCTTTTTGTCACAGCATGTGTTTTCTCCCAGCTCAACTCCTTTTGACAATTCATTTTAACTCTTAACTGTAAACATTGTAAAGGGATCAAAATTTACAAAATATTAAACCGATTGCCAAATTTCTATTTTAATTTTGTGTTAAAGCTCATCTCTTTCATCCCCACTCTCAACTAAAGTTATCTCAGGCTCTTATGATTTATAGCCTATTTGGGGGGGTGTAATTATTTAGCTTTTTGAGATTTTCCTCATTCCATCCTTCTCTGCCTTCTAAGAAAGAATAAGGCCATCCCCTGACAAGCAGAAACTTTCATAGTTCAGGAGTTGGAGAAGAGCTGTATGATCCTGGCATCTCCTTCAGGTTCTTGCTGTGTTCATGGTGGTACCATCTGGTCACCTCATCCATATTACACTGAACTGATTTCAGTGAGATTTGCCTGGTCCTACCTGGTCTTTTGGGAATGATACTGGATGCTGCTGAAGTCAATGCCATTTCTTCCTTCCTGACTTGATAATTGCCTCAGCATATAGCCTTGTACATTCCTGAATTACTAAATATGGATAATGTATGCAACCTCCCATGCCTGTGTCTGAGAAATTAAAAATCAGACATGACATCTGAATCTTCCCAAACCATCAGAATTTCTGTTCCTCATACTCACTCACGTTTGCCTCTGACCTCTTGCCTATCACTATTCTCTCCTGGCACCACCTCCCACTGACAAGAAAGATTTACCTTCCCCTGTATGAAACAAACTCTCCTTTTTTATGATATACTCTTTTGCTTTTCCTATACATTGGCTACAGTATGGTCAAGCCTGCAAATAATTATTCTTTTCTTCACTCTATTTTATTTATTTCTGCTCTATTCTTTATTATTTCCTGCTTTCTGGTAACTTTAGGTTTTGTTTGTTCTTCTTTGTTATATAGTTCCTTGAAGTGTAGAGTTACGTTGTTTGAAATCTTTCTACATTTTTTAAATTGAAGTATATTTCATTTACAATATTATATTAGTTTCATATGGACATCATAGTCAGTCATACAGTATTTTTTTTTTTTTTTTTTTTTTTGGTATGCGGGCCTCTCACTGTTGTGGCCTCTCCCGTTGCGGAGCACAGGCTCCGGACGCGCAGGCTCAGCGGCCATGGCTCACGGGCCCAGCCGCTCCGCGGCATGTGGGATCTTCCCAGACCGGGGCACGAACCCGTGTCCCCTGCATCGGCAGGCGGACTCTCAACCACTGCGCCACCAGGGAAGCCCATACAGTATTTTTAAAGATTATACTCCATTAAAAGTTAGTAAAAGATAATGGCTATAATTCCCTGTGCTGTACAGTATTGTTGTTTATCTATTTTATACATAGTAGTTTGTGTCTCTTAATCCCATACTCCTAACAAACCCCTACCCCTTTGCTCTGCCCTGTGGTAGCCACAAGTTTGTTTCCTATATCTGTGATTCTGCTATTGTTTTGCTATATACATTCATTTGTATTATTTTTTAGATTCCACATATAAGTCATATCATACAGTATTTGTTGCTCTCTGACTTATTTCACTAAGTATAATATTCTCTTCATCCATCCATGCTGCTGCAAGCAGCAATATTTCATTCTTTTTTATGACTGAGTAATATTTCTCTCTCTCTCTCTCTCTCTCTCTCTCTCTCTATGTATATATACACACACACACACACACCATAGCTTCTTTATACATTTGTCTGTTGTTGGACACTTGGGTTGCTTCCATATCTTGACTATTGTAAATAATGCTGCTATGAATATTGGGGTACATGTATCTTTTTGAATTAATATTTTCATTTTTTCCTGGTTATATACCCAGGAGTGGAATTGCTGGATCATAAGGTAGTTCTATATTTAGTTCTTTGAGGTACCTCCATACTGTCTTCCATAGTTACTGAACCAATTTACATAATATATATTCCTACCAACAACGTACAGGGGTTACCTTTTCTCTACTTTGTCTCGAACATTTGTTACTTGAATATTTCTTAATGATAACCATTGTACAGGTATGAGGTGACATCTCATTGTTTTGATTTACATTTTTCTAGTGTTAGCAATGTTGAGCATCTTTTCACATGCCTGTTAGCCATCTGTATGTCTTCTTCAGAAAAATATCTCTCAGGTCTTCTGACCATTCTTTGGGTTGTTTGGGTTTTTTTTTTTTTTTTTTTGATATTGAGTTGTATGAACTGTTTATGTACTATGGATGTTAACCCCTTGTAGGTTATATCAATTTCAAATATTTTCTCCCATTCCAAAGAATGTCTTTTTCTTTTGCTGATGGTTTTCTTTGCTGTGCAAAAGTTTTTAAGTTGAATTAGATCCCATTTGTTTATTTTTGTTTTATTTCTATTACCTTAGGAAACAAAGTAAAAAAAAATATTGCTATGATTTATTTCAAAGAGTATTCTGCCTGTGTTATCTCCTAGGTGTTTTATGGTTTCAGGTCTTACATGTAGGTCTTTAATCCATTTTATTTCATTTTTGTATATAGTATGAGGGAATGTTCTAATCTCATTTTTTTACATGTAGCTGTCCAGTTTTCCCAGCACCACTTATAAATAGACTATCTTTTATCCATAATATATCGTTGCCTCCTTTGTTGTAGATTAATTGACCATAGGTGCACGGGTTTACATCTAGGCTGTCTATTCTGTTTCATTAATCTACTTGTATGTTTTGTGCCAGTACGTTGCTGTTTTGATTACTATAGCTTTGTAGTACAATTTGAAGTTTGTGGGGGGTCATACCTCCAGTTTTGTTCATTTTTGTCAAGATTGCCTTAGTAATTTTGAAGTTTTTTGTGATTCCATATAAATTTTAGGGTTATTTGTTCTAGTTCTGTGAAAAACAACATGGTTATTTTAATAGGGATTGCCTTAAACCTGTATATTGCTTTGGGTAGTAAGGCCATTTTAACAATATTAATTCTTCCAATCCAAGAACATGGACTATCTTTCCATTTATTTGTATAATCTTCTATTTTCTTCATTGATATTTTATAGTTTTCAGAGTATAGGACTTTCAGCCCATTGGTTAAGTTTATTCCTATGTATTTTATTCTTTTTGATACAATTGTAAAAGGGAATTTTTTTTTGAAACTTTCTTTTGATAATTCAGCATTAGTATAGAGAAAAGCATATATTAATATATATATATATATATA
>NW_006791020.1:1126258-1154387 GCF_000442215.2 Lipotes vexillifer | reverse complement strand
TGCGGTATGTGGGCCTCTCACTGTTGTGGCCTCTCCTGTTGTGGAGCACAGGCTCCAGATGCACAGGCTTAGCGGCCATGGCTCACAGGCCCAGCTGCTCCACAGCATGTGGGCTCTTCCTGGACCGGGGCACAAACCCATGTCCCCTGCATCAGCAGGCAGACTCTCAACCACTGTGCCACCAGGGAAGCCCTAATATATAGATTAATCTTATATCCTGTCACTTTGCTGAGTTCATTTATTAGTTCTAATAATTTTGAGTGGAGACTTTAGGGTTTCCCATGTAAAGAATCATGTCATCTGCAAATACTGTGGGTTTTACATTTTCCCTTCCAATTTGGATGCCTTTTATTTCTTTCACTTGCCTGATTGCCATGGCTAGGCCTTCAAATACTATGTTAAATAGAAGTAGCAAGAGTGGGCATCCTTGTCTTGTTCCTGAATTAAGAGGAAATGCTTTCAGCTTTTCATCACTGAGTATGATGTTAGTTGTGTGTTTTTCATAAATGGCCTTTATTATGTTGAGATATGTTTTCTCTATAATCACTTTGTTGAGGGTTTTTATCAGGAATGGATGTTGAATTTTGTCAAATGCTTTTTCTGTGTCAGTTGAGAAGAACATTGTGATTTTTAGCTCTCCTTTTGTTAATGTTGGGTGCGACATTAATTGGTTTGTGAATGTTGAATCATCCTTGCATTCCTGGAATAAATTCAACTTGATTATGGTGTATGATCTTATTTATGTATTGTTAGATTCATTTTTGTAATATTTTTTGAGGATTTTTGTATCTATATTCATCAATGATAGTCGTCTGTAATTTTTTGTATTATCTTTGTCTGGTTTTGGTATCAAGGCAATGGTGGTCTCTTAGTATGTATTTGAGAGTGTTCTCTCTTCTTCAGTATTTTGCAGTAGTTTGAGAAGGGAAGGTATTAGCTCTTTTCATATGCTTGATAGAATTCCCCTGGGACATCATTTGGTCCTGGACTTTTGTTTGGTGGGAGATTTTTATTACAAATTAAATTACCAGTGATAGGTCTCTTCAACTTGTCTGTTTCTTTCTGCTTCCATCTTGACAGGTTTTATCTTTTAAAAATTTGTCCATTTCTTCCTGGTTGTCCAATTTGTTGGCATATAACTGTATATACTATTATCTTATGATTTTTTATATCTCTGTAGTATTGGTTGTTGTTTTTTTACCTCTTTCATTGATTATTTCATTTATTTGGGTCCTTTCTTTTTTCTTCTTGGTGAAGCTGGCTGAAGGATTATCAATTTTGTTTATATTTTCAAAAAGTCAGCTCTTTGTTTTATTGATATTTTCTATTTTTTTAATCTCTATTTTATTTATTTCCTGCCTGATCTTCATTATTTCCTACCTTCTGCTGACTTTGAGCTTTGTTTTTTATTCTTTCTATATCTTTTTAGATGGTAGGTTACGTTGTTTATTTGAGATTTTTGTTATTTCTTGAGGAAGACCTGTATTGCTATAAACTTCCTTCTTAGAACTGCTTTTGTTGCATCCCATAGATTTTGGAGTATTGTGTTTACATTTCCATTTGTCTTGAGGTATATTCTGATTTCCTGTTTGATTTCATCATTGACTGACCTGTTTTGTAGTAGCATGTTTTTAGTCTTCAACTGTTTGTTCTTTTCCAAGTTTTCTTTTTGTAATGAATTTCTAGTTTCATACAGTAGTGATTGGAAAAATGCTTGATATAATTTCTACCTTAAACTTGTTGAGACTTATTTTGTGGTTTAGTGTGTGATTTTTCCTGGATAATGTTCCATGTGCACTTGAAAAGAATGTGTATTCTGATGTTTGTGAATGGAATATTCTGTAGAAATCTATTAAGTCCAAATGCTCTATTGTATCATGTAGGATCATTGTTGTCTTATTGATTTTTCTATCTGGATGGTCTGTCCATTGATGTAAGTGGAATGTTAAAATCCCTACAATTATTGAACTATTGTTTATTTCTCCCTTTATGTCTGCTAATATTTGCTTTATATATTAGGTGCTCCTATATTGGGTGCATATATGTTAATGAGTATAGTATCCTTTTCTTGTAGTGATCCCTTTATCATTATATAATGTTTTCTTTGTCTTTTGTTTTAGACTTTGTTTTAAAGTCTATTTTGTCTGATATGACTATTGCTATCCACAGTTCCTTGTTTTCATTTGCATGAAATATCTTTTTCCATTTGCTCACTTTCAGTCTGTGTGTGTCTTTAGCCATGAAGTGAGTCTCTTGTAGGTGGCATATTGAAGTGTATTTTTTTTTATATCCAATCAGCCACCTCTATGTCTTTTGATCAGAGCATTTAGTACATTGACATTTAAAGTAATTATTGATAGGTATGTACTTGTTGTCATTTTGTTATTTGTTTTCTGGTTGGTTTTGTAGTTCCTGTTCATTTCTTTTTTGTTGTTGTTCTTTCCCTTGTGGTTTGATTATTTTCTTTAGCAGTATGCTTGTGTTCCCATCTTTTTAGTTTTTGTACATCTATTGTAGGTTTTTGTTTTGTGTTTACCATGGAGTTTGTATATGTTGACTTGTACTTTTATCTACTTCTATTAAACTGGTAGTCATTTAACTTCTAACACATTACAAAGATTTACATTTATTTCTCCACACTCTTACATTTTGTGATTTTGATGTCATATTTTACATCTTCCCTTTTTTAATCCATGTACTGGCTTATTTAAATGGCTGACCCTCAGTCCTTACTATATATTTGCCTTTCCTAGTGGGGTTTTCACTTTCCTATGGAGTCTTACTTCTTTTCCACTTAGAGAAGACAATGAAACATTTCTTTTATGTTCAACTTAGTATTGATGAACTCTTTTAGTTTTTGCTTGTCTGAGAAGTTCTTTAATCCTCCTTCTATTCTAAATGATATTCTTGTTGAGTAGAGTATCCTAAGTTACAGTTTTGTTTTTTTTCCTTTTAGCACTTAGAATATGTCATTCCAGTCCCTTCTGGTCTGAAAAGTTTCTTCAGAGAAATCATCTGGTAGACCTATGGGGTTTCTCTTGTATATGATTTTTTGTTTATCTCTTGCTGCCTTTAGAATTCTCTCTTTAACATTTGTCATTTTAATTATGATACATCTTGGTGTGGATCTATTTGGGTTCTTCTTATTTGGAACCCTCTCTCCTTCCTGTACCTGGATACCAGTTTCCTTCTTCAGATTTGGAAAGTTTTCAGCCATAATTTCCTCAACGTCATTTTTGAACACTTTCTCTCTCACTTTCTTTCTAGAATACTTATAATGTGAATGTTGGAACACTTCATGTTATCCCAGACATCTCTTAAATTGTTTTCATTTTTTAAAATGTGTTTTGTTTTCCTTCCTGCTGTTCTGATTGGGTGATTCCCATTATTCTATCTTCCAAGTCACTTATGCATTCTTCTGTATCACTTAGTAAGCTATTCATTCCTTCTAGCATGATTTTTATTTCAGCTATTGAATTATTCACTTCTGAATGGGTCTTTTTTATTTTCTAGTTCCTTGTTAAAATGTTCACTCTTTACATCAATTATTTTCCCTAATTCAGTTAATATTTTTATTACCAATGTTTTGAATTCTCTATCTGGTAGTTTTTAAAATGTCTGTTTCATTATTTATTTCTCCAGGGTTTTTTCTCTTACTCTTTCAATTGAGAGCAGTTTCTCTGCCTTTTCATTTTGTTTAACTTTCTCTGCTTCTATTATTTTAGGTGAAACAGTTACCTTTGTGGTCTTGAATGGATGTTCTTATAAGGAAATATCCCTATATTGACTATGTGTGTCCAGTGCCTTTGGTGGGAGAACTGGATTTGACATGATGCAAGTCATATCTTTCCTCAGGGTGTGCTGGCAGCTATCACCTTGATAGGGAGTGGCTCTGGAGATAAACAGCCTAGAGCCAGCACTGGGTGTAAGGCAGAACTTTCTCTCCACTTAGTGGCCATCACCACCCTATTGAGGGTGGGGTCTGATCCCAAGTTGCTGGAAGAAAAACCCTAAGTGTTGGGCCCAAGCTGACTCTACTCCTTTTAAGTGTGTGTTTTTCTCTCTCCCCACCCAAGGACCCTTGCCCCAGAAGAGAGGAGTGCTGAGGCAAGTGGGACTTGTATGCAGACAGAAGTCTGGTGCACTGGCTGTGTAGAGGCATGCATCTTTTTCAGATGCAGCCTTATAAGAAAGATTCCTTTGTTCCTCATTGCTGATCACTACCTCCAGTCTTCCTCCCTTTCTTGGAATCAGTCTGCAGGGTTGGCAATGTCCACATGGATTTTCAGCTCGTATTGGAAGGTAAGTTATGATGGAACAACTGCTCTCAGAGATCTGGGTACTTCTGAGGCATATTTGAGTAAGCACCAATAATGGGTGCCACCACCCCACCCAGATTATGCCCTGGAATCAGGTTACCTCTGAATCCCACAGTAAAGTCTTATCTCTGGTCATGGGCACCCCAGATCCAGTGCCAAGCTGTGGTATGGAGTGAGTGAGGTTGGAGTATTTGCTTAGCTTGGGCTAGAATGCACAGTGAGGCAGTAGTGAGAAACCCAGAAGCTGCAATAGCAGTTCTCTCCCCATCCTGCCTCAGTGGCAAGTTCTCTTTGTCTCTCACAGCTAATCACTGTCCACAGCCTCTGTTGCTCCCACCCTGTTATAGAACCACCCCTCAGGGCATGGAGACCTGCATGGTTTCTCTGTGTATCATGGCGTGAGCTGTGATGGAGTGGCCACTCTAAGATATCTAGGCAGATTCTGGGGTGCTGCTTTAGTAAGCTACTAAAGCAGACCTCTCTCTACCCTGCCTCAAAGACTAGCCAGTATGAGCATCCTTCTCATGAATGGACTCCAGGTTTCCCTCAACCCTGCTGTTTGTCCCAGCAGTCCTCTAACCAGCCAAGGGTGTTTATCTCCTTTATGTAGGATTCCAGGACTGAGGTGCCCAACATGTGGCTTAAACCACTCACTACCTAGTTTGGATGTCTGCCTGTGTAATCTCTTCCTCTGAGTTCCCTCACAGAGGCACAGGTCCTGGCCTGATTTCTTTTCTTCCCTTTCTACTTGATTACATGTGTATCTTTCTTACAGCCTTGGTTGTACAGTATTCCTTCTGCCAATTTCCAGTTAGTTTTCAGTGAGAATTTTTCCACACTTAGATGTATTTTTGATGTGTTCATGAAGGTAGGAACTCCACATTCTCTTACTCTGCCATCTTGATTTATTAAAAAAAAAATCTGTTGTTTCTTAATGTATGTGTTTATTGCTATATACTTCTCTCTCAGAACTGTTTTTGCTATATTCATAAGTTATTGTATTTTATGTTTCTATTTTCATTTGTCTTAAGATATTTTTAATTTCACTTCTAATTTCTACTTCAATTCATTAATTGTTCAAGAGAGCATTAACTGTCATATATTCATGAGTTTTCCAGTTTCCTTCCTGTTATTTGTTTCTGGTTATATACCATTGTGGTCAGAGAAGATTCTTGGCATGGTTTAAATCTTGAATTTGCTAAGGCTTGTTCTGTGGTCTAATATATGGTCTATCCTAGAAAATATTCCATGTGCACTTGAGCAGAATGTGTGTTCTTTTGTTGTTGGATAGGATTTTTTGTACGTCTGTTAGGTCTGTTTGGTCTATAGTGCTGTTCAAATCTGTTTGAGCATCAATAAAGCTGTTTTTATTTTTTATTGATTGTCTCTTTGAAAGATGTACCAATTATTGAGAGTGGGGCATTAAAGTCCCCAGCTATTATTATATTCCCATTTATTTCTCCTTTTAGCTCTGCTAGTCTTTGTTTAATATGTTTAGGTGCTCTGATATTGGATGCATAACTGTTTACAACTATTGTATCATCTCAGTAGATTCACAATGTTATCATTGTCACATAATGACCTTCTCTGTTTCTTTTTACCATGTTTAGTTTAAAGTCTATTTTATCTGATAATAAATGTAGCCATCTCTGATTATTTTAGTTACCATTTCCTTAAAATATATATTTCTATTCCTTCACTATCAATCTATGTGTGTCACTAAGTCTTAAGTGAGTCTTTTGTAGATAGTGTATCACTGGATCTTATTTTTTAATCCATTCAGCTGTTTTATGTTTTTTATTGGGAAATTTAATTAATTTACATTTAAAGCAATTATTGATAGGTAAGGACTTACTATTTCCATTTTGTTAATTGTTTTCTGGCTGTTTTATAGATCAAATAGTTATTGATAAAGGCCAAGTCTTGGATTTCCAAGTAAAACTAGCCTGCCTTCAAGACTATTATTTTATTTGGAAATATAAGATATGTTTTCTGAAATTCAAATATGAGCAATGATATATTTTACCTAGTGAGATCTATTTTCTTTTTCTCTATAGTACTTTCTATATTCTATTTCAGAGATACAGTCAAAATGCTCTCTATCTACATAACCTTAACATGATATTTAGCCATTCTTGAATTCCACTCTGGTATGTAAGAGAACACATTTTGTATGTATTTAATTCATAATTTTCATCATCTTTCTAAGGAATATGGTCATTAAAGTTTGCTTTCCGAATTTGAGTGCTCTGAATAAAAAAATATATTGGAATGAAATTCATTGGTGATTAAGTGTTATAAGAAGAGGGGGGAAGAGGCACCTAAAGGCTGGTGGCTTGAGAGAAGGAGGAGACAACTGGCAAGAAAAAATATGCTTATGGGAATTCATCAGGGACTACACTGAGGAGCTTGGTATGCAAAATACTCTTCCACTTCTCCTGCCAACTGCTTAATAAAATTATGTATTTCACTAATGGCTCTAATGGAAGTAGATTCTAGGAGTAGAATGTGAATAATTGCTGAGTCTACCAAATTGCTGAGTGTCATTGCTTCTTTGGTCAAGACGCAGTCAACCAAAACCTCAGTTAAAAGTATTTTCTATCTTGAGATTCTACAAATGCCATATTATATTTCTTTCATATTTTATTACATGTATACCAGTGATGGGAGAATATTAGACAAATAAAATTGCTTAGTGAGTTAAACTAATTACATTATTTTTTAAAGAATTCTTTTTTTTTTTTCTTTTTTTGCGGTATATGGGCCTCTCACTGTTGTGGCCTCTCCCATTGCGGAGCACAGGCTCCGGACGTGCAGGCCCAGTGGCCATGGCTCATGAGCCCAGCCGCTCCGTGGCATGTGGGATCTTCCCAGACCAGGGCACGAATCCGTGTCCCCTGCATCAGCAGGTGGACTCCCAACCACTGGACCACCAGGGAAGCCCTAAAGAATTTTTAATTTATAAATTCTTTGCTGAAATAATATATTACAAAGTTCAGTACAACAGGAGGAGCCTGTGTGAATGTAAAACTAAGTGCAATATCTCTACAACTGTCTGATTGTTCATAGCAGGGAAGGATCAAAGTGAAAAGAAAATTTTATCTTTAAAACCACAATGTTCTTATTTCTATTACAGATATGGAGTAAATTTAGTTATAGAGGATACCTCAGACCCAGTAAGAAAATCCTTGACGTATATTTGACTTATCTTCTCTCCTAGTCCCTTCAGAAGCCATTTCTTCTAAACCTCTATGGTCAATGACAAACTTTCTCTGAATTCCTGGCAAATGCTTTACCTAAGAGACAGAGTATTAAATATTTATTTTTGGTTGATAAAGTCTTTAACCACCTAAGTGCACAATTTTCCAAATACTTTTTCAGAAATGATGTGCAGGAATAATTGAACTAGAAAATGAAATCTTAACTCTTTCACTGATGTGAAATTGATTAATTTCTTTGTTTCCAGTGTTATTTTTCTTTAAAAAAAAGTAAAAGGCAAATCAATTTAAGTGCCAAATTGACAGCCTAGAGACTAGAGTGCCAATAGACATTCATTTGCTAAAAAGCAATACAAAGTAGGTGTAAAGATAAAGCAAACTTTCCTATGGTAGAAATTAAAATGCCTGAAGCAAACTGTTACCTACAGATCTGTGTTCTTAATTCCCAATGTTGGGCCAAGTCATCTTACCCAGAAAGGTAAGTACCCTGATATAGTAGGGTTGGGCCCATTCTAGGACCCCTCAGTAATTTGTTCCAGATTCCTATTTCTTCAGCTTTTAGTGTGGATTGACAAATGTTACAAAATTTAGGTTTATTTCTTATAACTAATATTCTTTTCACTTGAATATTTCCCATAATGAAGCAAAACATTATATCTCTGGATAGTTGAACAGATCTTTTTATCAACACAGGAATGACTGGACAGTTGCTGAGAGTACCAGTTAAAGAACAAATCAAATCCTTTTGTCCTATGTTCTTTTTCTATTGAAAATCACTTGAAATACATGTTTGAAATAAGGATACTTATATGAACTTTTAAAAAAGTACAGTTGAAGATAAATACCTAACTATTTAAAAAATGGAATGTTTAAAATGGGTTAAAATGAAACCCAACAATATAAACTTTATTAGGGATAAATGCAAATTTTTGCTCTTAAGTTAAAAGACAAACCAGAAAAAGGCACAAACTAGAACTGGATCATGTGAAGTTAGTTTCAAGGCATAGGAAACTTTATATAAGTTAGTGGCTGTTGGTTGAAGCAGCTTTCTAGAATTATAATACTCAGAGGGCACTCACAGAAACAGTCCACTCTGTGTTGTCATTCATCCCCAACCAAGATGGAATGTTCAGTTTTGGTTGCTGCACTGAAGAGGATATTTACACTTCATGGAAACCATCCAGAGATGAGGGTGTCAATAATGTTTATTCTAGAAAGAGAAGATTTGATTAGACCATGTTCTTATCTTCAAATAATAGTAAAAATAACCAATATTTACTGAATGTTCACCTGTGCCAGACACTCTGTTATAAAATGTTTATGTGTATCATCTCATTTAGTAGTAGCATTAACAACCTACTACTATGAAAAAAATCAGTAGTGATAACCCTAGAACTTGATACTATCACTAATCTACATTTTTCAGAAGAGAAAACTAAAGAAAAGAGAGATAAAGTAACTTTCTCAGGGTACAAAGGACCACCATGAAAAAGAAAGATTGAAGTTGTTCTACTTGGTTAAAAAGAGTAGTGCAAAGACTAAGGGTAAAATTTGCTGGGAAACAGAATGTAGATATATTAAAGGAAAAGAGTTTTGCAATTCAGATCTGTCTAAAGCATAATGTGCTTTATGGTTGTTCAAAAAAGGCGTTATAAAAGGAATGTTTGCATCTGCTACAGACCTAACAGTTCCCTAATTACTGTCCACATGCGAGTTTTCTGCTAGTATAAGAAAATCACTAGAATTTTGATACAATATGAATCAATCTATTGAACAAAATGTGGTTTTTGACTTCAGTACAATGGGTATCCTGATGAACTTTTCTAAGCTTGATGGAGAGAGAGGAGATATAATCATACATGCTGGGTTATGTCACAATAATGTTAAAAGGCAGAGTATCTAATGGTAAAATAGAGACCTAACGCTGACCTCTTTCTAACTATCTAGCATGAGAATATAATCCTTCTTGAAGATCATTCTGCACCCATAACTCCAGCCATTATATAGTTCCCTACATGAACAAAAGAGAAGACACATTTCTAGCATGGTTTCAGCTTCTAAAGGTGGTTAATAGTCTCTGTACTTGGGGTCAGTTTGTTTCCAAAGAACAGCAACAAGAGAAAACCCACAAATTCTCTGCATTTAAAGCATTGGCACCTCTCTCAGTATTTTAACTGTCCCAGTCCTATTATGAAATGTGATTTGTTTTGTCAATAATATTGTATTTTTAGCAATTCAGGTTCTAGCTACCACAGGTCAATATATTTTTATAAGATGTTTCAATTTTATCTAAAATAAATGCTTCCAGGCAAAACCAAATTCTTCATTTCTGGTCAATTATCTATAAGAAGTGAAATGAAAGAAACTTTGTTTTCTGTTTGACAGTGAAAGGAGGATAAGATTTTCAGGAAGCCAATACAACTCTCAGTTTCAACTAAAGTAACCTTCTCAAGGTACAAGGGGTCATCCTGTGAAAGGAAATCACATTGCTCTTCCTAGCTAAAAAGTATAGAGCTAAGATCAATGGGTAGAAACCACAGAGAAGAGAACAAGTGAAATAGCTGACTGTGAGGTAGGTGGATTGGTCCTTCTCTAGCATCTGTTCTGGATCTCCCATAGTCTGGTACCCAGCAGAGCAGAATGGTTGGGCACACCCATGGCCTCAGTCATCTTGTACATGAATTAGGTCAAGAATATAGCAACATAGGTAACTAAAGAGCAAAGAGGATGATGAGAAAGTGAAAGCCCATCCACTTTGCTTCCCTAGTTCCTCCTCCTCTTTAAATTTCTCTCACTTTTAAAATTCTGTTTTCTCTCTCCTTTAGTTTCACAGCATGGAATATCAGGGTTAAGGTCAACAGTAGAGAAAAATAAGATATTTTTTCTTTTTTCCTTTTCTTTCTTTCTTTCCCAAGGAATTATTTCTAGCTAAGAATTATATATATGATTAAGTTAGGTAATGATTTATTCCTGTCTTCAAAGAGCTCAGAGTGTGTGTGGCATAATGGTGCAAGTGGACAATTATGAAACAATTCAGTGAGGATAAAGTTAGTCATATCTGGGAATTATGGAAGGAATAAGGGTTCCTCACCCTGACTAGTGAAGGGACTCAGAGAAGGACCCTTGGAAACCTTCACAAGCACTAAATCTTATTTTTTATTTATGTTTATTATTTTTATTTTAAATAACTGGAAATCCCATAGAAAACAAATTCAAATGGTACAATGAGAAGAGAATGAAGGTTAAGCCTCCCTCCTACTTTTGACTTATAGCTACCCAGTTTCCTTCTCAGGAAATAATCAAATTTTTGCAAGTCCTTCCAGATGTACTACATACATTTAAAAATATATAATATTTGGACAGAGTCAAGATGGTGGAGTAGGAGGACTTGGAGTTCATGTCTCCTCACAACTAGGGCAGCTACCAGTGCTGTTGGGAGACCTTGGACACTTAACAGAATGGGAGAAAACCTTGAGTGACTGGGTAGGTCACGGGGAGAGGAAAGGGGAAGGAGAACTGGAGGCCAGATGAGACCAGTGACACTGAGGGACAGCTGGAGGTGGGGAGAGGTTCCCACCCTTAGGAGGAGCCCATCCATGATGAGGAGATCAGCAAGAAAGGAGGGAGAACCTCGGGGGTTAGGAGCATAGGAAGGGAATGGGCCAATGTTTCCCTCACCCACTTGGGTCCCAGGGAGCCTGCTGAGGTCCTCAGCCTGATCCTCTGCACTCTGAAGCCCCTTCTGGCTGCATGGAGCCTAGGTCATGCACCCAGCCTAAGCCCCAGAACCCAAAGCAAATACATTTTTCAGGCATTTTTTTTTTTTTTTGCTGTTGTGGTTTTACTTTACCTTTTTGTTTTATCATTTGTATTTTTATTTTTTCTAATTTTTTTTACTTTTTATAATTTCATTTTATTTTTATTATTTGTTATTGTTCTGCCTGCTTTATGCTTTTTCTTTTTCTTCCTTTGTGTTTTTTTCTTTTTCTTTATATATATATATTTTTTTCCTTTTTTGCTGTGCTGCATGGCTTGCAGGATCTTGACTCCCAGGCCGGAAGTTTGGTATGAGCTCCTGGGGGTGGGGAGCACCAAGTGCAAACCACTGGACTAACAGAGAAATTGAGATCCCAGGAAATATTAATCAGAGTTAGGTTTCCCAGAGGGTCCCATCTAGGTACCAAGACCCAGCTCTACCTTATGGCCTGCAAACTCCAGTGATGGATACCTCAGAGTAAGCAACCAGTAAGACAGGAACACAGTGCCACACATCAGGAAAAAAAAAAATGAGATGACAAAAAAATATGTTATAGATGAAAGAGCAAGGTTAAAACCTACAAGCCCAAATAAAGGAAAAGAAAATAAGTAACCTACCTGAAAAATAATTCAGAGTAATGATAGTAAAGATAGTCCAACATCTCAGAAACAGAATGGAGGTACAGATTGAGAAAATACAAGAAATATTTAACAAAGATCTAAAATAATTAAAGAACAAAGAGCAATGAACAACACATTAAATGAAATGAAAAACACTCTAGAAGGAATCAATAGCAGAATAAGTGAGGCAGAAGATGAGCAAGTGAGCTGGAAGACAGAATGGTGGAAATGATGGCCAAGAAGCAGAACAAAAATATAAGTAAATAAAAAGAATTGAAGATAGTCTCACAGAGTTCTGGGACAACATTAAATGCACCAACATTCAAATTTTAGGGGTCTCAGAAGGAGAAGAGAAAAAGAAAGGATCTGAAAAAATATTTGAAAAGATTATAGTCAAAGACATCCCTAACATGGGAAAGAAAATAGCCACCCAAGTTCAGGAAGCTCAGAGAGTCTAATACAGGATAAACCATAGGAGAAACTCAACAAGACACATGTTAATCAACAAATGTTAAACACACAAAAACTCATATTAAAAGCAGCAAGGGAAAAGCAACAAATAACATATAAGGGAACACCCATTAGGTTAACAGCTGATTTTCAGCAGAAACACTACAGGCCAGAAGGGAGTAGCTGGATATATTTAAAGTGATGAAAGGGAAAAACCTACAACCAAGATTAGTCTAACTAGCAAGGATCTCATTCAGGTTAGATGGAGAAATCAAAAGTTTGACAAATAAGCAAATGCTGAGAGAATTCAACACCACCAAACTAGTTTTAAAACAAATGCCAAAGGAACTTCTCTAGGAAGGAAATAAGACAAGAAAAAGACCCACAAAAACAAACCCAAAACAATTAAAAAAATAGTAATAGAAACATACATATTGAAAATTACCTTGAATGTAAATAGATTAAATGTAACACCCAAAACACACAGTCTGGCTGAATGAATACAGAATAAAAGACCCACATAGATGATGTCTACAGAGACCCACCTCAGAGTTAGGGACACATATAGACTGAAAGTGAGGTGATGGAAAAAGGTATTCTATGCAAATGGAAATCAAAAGACAGGTGGGACAGACGAATGGATAAAGAGTATATGGTACATATATACAATGGAATATTACTCAGCCATAAAAAGGAACAAAATTGGGTCATTTGTTGAGATGTGGATGGATCTAGAGACTGTCATACAGAGGGAAGTATGTCAGAAAGAGAAAAACAAATATCGTATATTAATGCATATATGTGAAACTTACAAAAATGGTACAGATAAACCGGTTTGCAGGGCAGAAATTGAGACTCAGATGTAGAGAACAAATGTATGGACACCAAGGGGGGAAAGTGGCAGGGTGGTGGGGTGATGAATTGGGAGATTGGGATTGACATGTATACACTGATGTGTATAAAATTGATGACTAATAAAAGCCTGCTGTATAAAAAATAAAATAAAATACAATACAAAAATTCAAAAAAAAACCTGGAGTAACAATACTCATATGAGATAAAATAGACTTCAAAATAAAGACTGTTACAAGAGATAATGAAGGACACTACATAATAATCAAGGGATCAATCCAAGAAGATATAACAATTGTAAATATTTATGCACCCAACATAGGAGCACCTCAATACATAAGACAAATGCTAACAGTCATAAAAGGGGAAATCGACAGTAACATGATAATAGTTGGGGACTTTAACACCTCACTTACATAACTAGACAGATCATCCAGACAGAAAATAAATAAGGAAATGTGAGCTTTGAATAACACAATAGACCAGATAGATTTAATTAATATTTATAGTACATTCCACCCAAAAACAGCAAAATACACTTTCTTCTCAAGTGCACACAGAACATTTTCCAAGATAGATCACCTCTTGGGTCAAAAATCAAGCCTTGGTAAATAATAAAATTGAAATCATGTCAAACATCTTTTCCAACCACAACACTATGAGATCAGAAATCAATCACAGGGGAAAAAAATGTAGAAAACACAAGTACAGGAAGGCTAAACAGTGCAGTGCTAAATAAACAAGAGATCACTGAAGAAATCAAAGAGGAAGCAAAAAAAAAAAAAAATACGTAGAAACAAATGACAACAAAAACATGATGCCCCAAAACCTATGGGATGCAGCAAAAGCGGTTTTAAGAGGGAAGTTTATAGCAATTCTAACTCAGGTCAAGAAATAAGAAAAATATCAAATGAACAATCTAACCATACACCTAATACAAATAGAGAAATAAGAACAAGGAAAACCCAAAGTTAGTAGAAGGAAAGAAATCATAAGGATCAGAGCAGAGATAAATGAAATAGAAACAAATCAATAATAGAGAGAAATAAAACTAAAATTTGTTCTTTGAGAAGATGAACAAAATTGATAAACCTTTAGCCAGACACATCAATAAAAAAGGGAGATGATTCAAATTAATAAAATTAGAAATGAAAAAGGGGAAATTACAATTGGCACCACGGAAATACAAAGGATCATAAGAAACTAGTACAAGAAACTATATGTCAATAAAATGGACAACCTGGAAGAAATGGAAAAATTCTTGGAAAGATACAGCCTTCAAAGACTGAACCAGGAAAAAGTAGAAAATATAAACAGACCAATCACAAGTAAAGAAGTTGAAACTGTTATTAAAGATCTTCCAAAAAACAATAGCCTGGGACCAGATGTCATCACAGGCAAATTCTATCAAAAATTTAGAGAAGAGTTAACACCTATCTTTCTGAAAGTCTTCAAAAAAAGTGCTGAGGGAGGAACACGTCCAAACTCGTTCTATGAGGCCACCAGCACCCTGATGCCAAAACCAGACAAAGATATCACACACATACACAAAAATTACAGGCCAATATCACTGATGAACATAGATGCAAAAATCCTCAACAAAATACCAGCAAACAGGGCTTCCCTGGTGGCGCAGTGCTTGAGAGTCCGCCTGCCAGGAAAGGGTCACAATTTTATGGTCAGAGATTTTAAGGAAAAACCAAGTGATGCAACCTCTTCATGTAATAAGAAAACAGATACAATTCTTTAATTTTGTCCTTAGCTTAACCCTTCACTAACATCCAGCAGCTCGGAGTGTACAGAGAAAGGCAGTAAATTCCTCATCTGTATCCCAGTGTGCCAACTGTTTTGGTTTTAATTGTGTCAGGTGTGTCTTCCTTCTGCCTGGAGGTCCTTCCTTAGGTTTGAAAATATCATGATCACATCAACAGTGTGAGAGGTGGTGGGAGAGCTGAGGTTCCACATGTGTCAACAACAGATGTGCACGTCTCCTGGAGCACTGGAAAAAAGAGTAATAGGAGTTCCCTTAGGGCTGTGCTCCACGTGCCCCAGGAGGGGATAAGGACGAAAGCCTCTGTAATTTATATTGACTGCTGAGGTAACCAGGTGCTTTCAGCAAGCATTCCAGTTGCAAATTTGGGTTTTAACAACCTTCCCAACAACCTCTGGGGAGGGAGGGAGACAAAGAGGGAAGAGATATGGGAACATATATATATGTATAACTGACTCACTCTGTTATAAAGCAGAAACTAACACACCATTGTAAAGCAATTATACCCCAATAAAGATGTTAAAAAAATAAATAAATAAATAAATAAATAAATAAATAAATAAATAAATAAATAAAAAGGTATATTATTCCATGATAAAAAAAAAAAAAAAAAAAGAAAGAACCTACCTCAACATAATAAAGGCCATATATGACAAACCCACAGCAAACATCATTCTCAATGGTTGAAAAACTGAAAGCACTTCCTCTAGGATCAGGAAGAAGACAAGGATGCCCACTCTCACTACTATTATGCAACATAGTTTTGGAAGTCCTAACCATGACAATCAGAGAAGAAAAAGAAATAAAAGAAATCCAAATGGAAAAGAAGAAGTAAAACTGTCACTATTTCCAGAGGACATGATACTATACATAGAAAATCCTAAAGATGCCACCAGAAAACTACTAAAGCTAATCATTGAATTTGGTAAAGTTGAAGTATACAAAATTAGTACACAGAAATCACTTGGATTCCTATACATTAGCAACAAAATATCAGAAAGAGAAATTAAGGAAATGATCCTATTTACCATTGCTACAATAATAATAATATACCTAGGAATAAACCTACCTAAGGACGTTAAAGAACTGTACACAGAAATCTATAAAGTACTGATGAAAGAATTAAAGATGACACAAACAGATGGAGAGATATATCATGTTCTTTGATTGGAAGAATCAATATTGTGAAAATGACTCTACTACCCAAAGCAGCCTACAGGTTCAATGCATCCCTAGCAAATTAACAATGGTATTATTCACAGAATTAGAGAAAAAAATTTTACACTTTGTATGGAAGCACAAAAGATCCCGAATAGCAAAAGCAATCTTGAGAAAGAAAAACAGAGCTGGAGAAATCAGGCTTCCTGACTTCAGACTATATGACAAAGCTACAGTAATCAAGACCATGTGGTACTGGGACAAAAACAGAAATATAGATCAACGGTACAGTATAGAAAGCCCAGAGATAAACCCATGTACATATGGTCACCTTATCTTTGATAAAGGAGGCAATATACAATAGAGAAAAGAAAGCCTCTTTACTAAGCTGGGAAAACTAGACAGCTTCATGTAAAAGAATGAAATTAGAGCACTGCCTAATACCTTACACAAAAATAAACTCAAAATTGATTAAAGACCTATATGTAAGACTGGATACCATAAAACTCTTAGAGAAAACCATAGGAAGAACACTATTTGACATAAATCACAGCAAGATCTTTTTTGACCTTCCTCCCAGAGTAATGAAAATAATAACAAAAATAAGCAAATGGGACCTAATTAAACTTAAAAGCTTTTGCACAACAAAGGAAACCGTAAACAAGAGAAAAAGACATCCCTCAGAATGAGAGAAAATATTTGCAAACAAGCAACTGACAAGGAATTAATCTCCAAAATATACAAACAGCTCATGCATCTCAATATCAAGAAAACAAACAACCCAATCAAAAATAGGTGGAAGACCTAAATAGGCATTTCTCCAAAGAAGACATACAGATGGCCAAGAGGCACATGGAAAGATGCTCAACGTCACTAATTATTAAAGAAATGCAAATCAAAACTACAGTGAGGTATCACCTCACACCTGTCAGAAAGACCATCATCAAAAAATCTACAAACAATAAATGCTGGAGAGAGTGTGGAGAAAAGGGAACCCTCTTGCACTCTTGGTGGGAATGTAAATTGATACAGCCACTATGGAGAACAGTATAGAAGTTACTTAAAAAGCTAAAAATAGAACTACCATATGATCCAGCAATCCCACTACTGGGCATATACCCTGAGAAAACCATAATTCAAAAAGAGTCACGTACCACGATGTTCATTGCAGCACTATTTACAATAGCCAGGATGTGGAAACAACAGATGAAGAGATAAAAAGATGTGGTACACATATACAATTATACAATGGAATATTACTCAGCCTTAAAAGGGAATAAAATTGGGTAATTTGTAGAGATGTGGTTGGACCTAGAGTCTGTCATACAGTGTGAAGTAAGCCAGAAAGAGAAAAACAAATATCATATATTAATGCATATATGTGGAATCTAGAAAAATAGTACAGATGAACCTATATCCAGGGCAGGAATAGAGACACAGTTGTAGAGACCGGACATGTGGACACAGGTGGGGAAGGGGAGGTTGGGATGCCCTGGGAGATTAGGTTTGACATAAATACACTACCATGTGTAAAATATCTAGCTAGTGGGGACATCCAGTATAGCACAGGCTGCTCAGCTCAGTGCTCTGTGATGACTTAGATGGGCGGTATGGGGAGGGGGAGGGGAGGGAAGTCCAAGAAGGAGGGGATAAATGTATTCATATAGCTGACTCACTTCATTGTACAGCAGAAACTAACACAACTTTTTAAAACAATTACACTCCAATAAAAATATATATATATGTATATTTTTTTCTATCATGAAAAGCACACTGGATACCAATATTGTATAATAGAAATAAAACCTCTAGCTACATTTTAATTCTAATATTTCTAGAAACCAAAGAGAAAAAAATAAAATTAATTTTAATATATTATATTTAACCCAGTATATTTGAATATAATTTCAGTGTGTAATATATTTAAAATATTATTATAAAGATATTTTACATTTTTTTGTACCAAGTCTTCAAAATGTAGTGTGTTTTATACTTACAGAAAATGTCATTTCAGATAATGAATTTTCATGTAAAATGCTTGCTTTGTGTTTAGGTTTCATAAAACTAACAGCTTCAAAAGTAGATTCTCATACACAAATTATTCCAAACACACTTAGGTTTTTTCCAGTAACTAAATCAAGTATCAGGTAAATTTTAATTAACTAAAATTAATTTCCTTATTCACACTATCCACATTTTGAGTGCTCTATAGCCATATGGGGCTAATGACCACATATGGAATAGCTGAGGTTATATATTGCTCTACATCTTCTTTTAACAATGTGTCTAAGAAATTTTGTTCATATTAGTACATAAATTAACCTCATTTTTCTAAAGACTACATAAAATTCCATTGTAGGAATGTGCTATAATGTATTTAAGTTGTCACTGTTGATGAACAGTTAGCTTATTTTCCAAATCTTTGCTAAAATGCTGACATTCTGCAGTGAATATATTTTTGTACATAGGTCATTTCACACATTTGAGTATGTTTATCTTTAGAATAAATCCTTAGAAGAGAAATTTTTGGGTCACAGTGCTTTTACATTTCTTATTCTTGAAACATATTTCTAAATTACCAAGCAAAAATATAAAGATTGCCTATTTACTTATAATCTTCCATAACTCATTATCATTATCAAACTTCTTCCTTTGCCATTCAGAAAAGTGAAAAAATGGTTCCACAATATATTTTAAAAAAAAAAATATATATATATATATATATATATAGGAGTATAGTAATGTTGTATTAGTTTCTGCTGTTTAGCAAAGTTAATACTTTTAAGTGTACTTTTTTTTTAATAGTGAAGCCAATTATGTTTCCCTAAACTTAAAAATTATTAGTATTTTGTTTTCAGTGAACTGTCTGTTCATTGCCTTTGTCATTCTGTTGAGTAATTGAATCATAAAACTGAAAGTTTCAGAAAATCAGCCACTTGCATGTTATATGAGTTGCAAATACCTTGACATTTTTACTTTGTCTTTGTTTTTCTGGAATATATGGATTGTGTGTGCACATGTGTTTCTGTACCTGTGTTGCCATACAGGTAGGTATTTTTCTGTTTATGTGTTGGGGTTTTATTTGTTTGTTGACTTTGTTCTTATAGGGATTCTTTGTTTAGCAGTATGCTAGGAATGGCCTCTCCCACTCTCAAGAGTACTAGAAAAGCTTCCTCCACCATTTTTACTTTTATCCTTTTATAATTTCTTTGTTTGATATTTAAATAATTAATCCACCAAAACTTCTTTTGATATAAGATGTAGGGATCAATTTTATTTTAATGGCAAATAGTTTCTCTCAACATTACTTCTTATTTAATTCATATTTTCCCTACTAATTTCATTTGCAACCTTCATTGTATGTTAAAGTCCTGAAGGTAATAAGGCTTTTCAGTGAAGTGGTCTATTCATACACCTGACATCAAGTCTTAAATAATGAGTGTGCTCAGTTGGAATTGGGGAAGTGAAGATGTTATTTATTCACAACAAAGTAGAGAAATGAGCAAAGGTACAGAGTGAGGGTAAAAAAAAAAAAAATGCAAGCAACTACATAAGTTCTATGTTGCTAAAACAAAAGTTTGGCACAACAATTAGAGAAAAATAAGTCTATAGAAATTGGCTGGCAGCAGACTATAGGCAGCATTACATGCTGCATTAAGTAAGCTATACTTGATGGAAGGGATCATTTGATTTTCAGCAGAACGATATGGTCTAATTTATGTTTTAGAAAGTTTGTTTTAGTGACAGAGTGGAGATTGGATTTGAAGATCCAGCCCTATAGATAGGTAGCCAATTTGAGAGGCTGCTGCAGCAGTCCAAGTGAGAGATGAATGATATAATATGGATGGAGAAGAAAGGGTGAACTAGAGAGATATTTGGGAGGAAAACTGTTGCATTTGGTGATTGATAAAAAGCCAAATTAGTTAAAGAGAAAAATAATGAGTTTATTTTGGCCTTACTGTGTTTGGGATACCTGCTGAATGTACCCAGCATGCAATCAGGTATGTGAAACTGAAGTTTTGTTTGCTTTTTTAATTTATTATTTTTTTAATATTTATTTATTTAATTTATTTTTTTGGCTGTGTCGGGTCTTAGTTGCAGCACACAGGATCTTGGTTGAGGCATGTAGGATCTGTCATTGCAGTGCACAGGCTTCTCTCTAGTTGTGGTGCACGGGCTTCTCTCTAGGTTGTGACACGGGCTCCAGGGTGCATGAGCTCTGTACTTTGCAGCACGTGGGCTCTCTTGTTGAGGCACACGAGCTCAGTAGTTTTGACACGTGGGCTTAGTTGACCCACGGTATGTGGGATCTTAGTTCCCCAACCAGGTATTGAACACACGTCCCCTGCATTGGAATAAAGTTAGGCTCTGTACTAGAGATATTGACTAGGATTCAGCACATGAATGGTAATTGATACCATAAGGAGAGGAGATCAAACATGGAGAGAGTCCACATAGAGAAGAAGAATGAGCTGAGGGCAAAACCCTGAGGGGCATCAACTTGGAAGAGAAAGGATCATCACAGAGAAAGAAGATATCACAATTATACAATGATGCTATGTAATAGAAGAAAAGAAAAAAGAAATATTGAAGAAGTGAAAAGTGATGAACAAAATCAATGTAGCAGAGATGTCCAGTAATATAAGAATCTAAAATGCCTCCTGAATTTGAAAGTTAGTGTCTTTGATGATAACTTCTTAAAACACGTCCAGAGGTGGTGTATATATATATACACACACACACACACACACACACACACACATCTATAATGTATAGTTGGTACAGACTGTGTTAAGGAAGGGGCAAGAGGCAGAGTGCTCATTTGGGGATTGAGAATTAGGAAAGAATGTTGAGGAAGAGAATAGCTGACTTTAGGAAGACTCATGTAAATATGGGATTTTGTATATGTATGTATATTCATTTATGTGTGTGTATATGTATATATAATAAACACATAATGTCATATATATAGTACACACAATAACATATTTAAAATCATTGGACTCCAAAATACAAGATGTAGCAATCTTTAATCTGAGATGTAAATTAACTTCACATCCTTAGTGAATAGGTCATGTTCAACACTCTAATTATAATTGAATGAGTGGTAAACCAAGCTCTGATATATATAGTCAGGAGAGAAAATCACCTCGAGTATGTCATGCCATCTCTGTATTTTACCAAGCCACTGCCTCACATCCCAATTGCAGTTTCAGGGACAAATTTTTGCAGCTATTCCTAGGAAAGCGTGTGTCTGAATCAGCTCTGAAATGGAAATTAAGGCAATTTAGAGGGTTATACAAGATCTGGACTCTGAATGCATCACTTAGGATTGCATTTTGCTTCAGCGATGTTATGCCCACCGTATCAGCACTTTGGTTTGCTTCTATCCTCTTAGTAACACAAGGATAAACAGAAAAATTGAAAATGTCCCTGGTTTCTGAAGGCAAATGCTTCTTTCAAAGTCAGAGCTGGTTGCCAATGTCTTTACTTGACTTCTTCAACAGTCCTGCATGCAGGAGACCACAGATATCAAAAAGAATAAAAGTTGAGCTTGTTCCACACACCTTCCTCATGAAGATGCTTATTCCTGTTTCTCAAGTGAAATTAACAAAAATAAATAAATATTTAAGAACCCCCACATGAACTCTATATTTGTCAAGAATGGATTTCTATAAAATAAATGATTAATAAAAATGAATAAATTAAAATGTACATTTCTGTTGAAATGATTAGTGTATAAGTGTCCAAATTTGGATTCCCCAGAAACAGGTGATTCAAAAATTCAAGTGTTAAATATTTTATTTGGATAGTGAAGAAAATGCTGGTTTGGAAGTGGAGAGCTGAGACAAGGAATAGAAGCACAATAAAGGAAGGGAAACAACAAAGGGAAGTTTTTCAAGCCAACTACCACCATAGAGCACTGGAGCTTAAGCACACAGGATTACTCTAGGAGTTAACGTAGCACCCATACCTCAGAATTATTCCACCCAAAGGGTGCAAGGCTGAGGTTTCCCATGGCAAGGAAAATATTCAAGTAAAGAAACCCAGAACGTCCGTGGTGGTGCAGTGGTTAAGAATCTTCCTGCCAATGCAGGGGACATGGGTTTGATCCCTAGTCCGGGAAGATCCCACATGCTGCAGAGCAACAAAGCCTGTGTGCCACAACTACTGAGCCTGTGCTCTAGAGCCCACGAGCCACAGCTACTGAGCCCACATTTTACAACTACTGAAGCCTGTGTGCCTAGGGCTCGTGCTCCACAACAAGAGAAGCCCATGCACCACAACCAAGAGTAACCCCTGCTCTCCACAACTAGAGAAAACTCACATACAGCAACAAAGACCCAATGCAATGGAAAAAAAACAAAACAAACAAACAGAAAGGCAAGTGCTGGCGTTAGAAGTTAATTGGTGTGTACTGAAGAGGTAAGGTTAGAGCATATGGGTACAAATTGATATGATTTACCCCCAAAGACTGAATGCTTTGCTGAGATTATATGTGTAATAAATTATCAGAAATAGAATTATAAGAATTTCCAAGCCAAAACTTCCTAGAATCCAAATGTACTTGTTTTTGTTTGTTTTGCTTTGTTTTTTATAAGCTAAGCGTATGCAGTCAGTTTAGGTGCTAAACAAGTTTTACATCAGTTCAAGAAATCTCATGATATAGATTATATATTGTACTGTAGTCAGTAAAGATTTACTTAATTTTTATAGAAAGAAGAATTTACTTAAACCACTTCTTCATCATGGTGAAATTTCCCCTCTCTCTTTCTGTAGTACAACATCGTTTATCAATATTAACACTGACTATATGCAGAATAATCTGATTGTCAGCATAGATACAAAAGAACCTGAAAACATAGTTGTTGGCTTGTGGAATTTCCATACAGAAAATTCTTGACAAGCACAAAAGAAAGATACAAAGCACAAAAGATGAAACATAAGTAGATGTAAACAAATCAATTAATCAGAGTACATTTATTGAGCTCTTACTCTACTACATCGTATATTAAATGTTATGTGACTAAGCCAAAGCCTTATCCTCCCCCAAATTTACAAGTTACTTGGAAGAACTCATAACACTGAAATAATAAGAGAATCCTACAAGAAAGCATATATTAAATTCATACACTGGGTAGCATATAGTCAAGTAATTTCAGAATGGGGAGCCATGAAATTGGCTATCCAGAAAATGTTTCATGGAGGAATATCAGAGAGAACATTCCAAATTAATATTTTTAATTAATTTTTATTGGAGTATAGTTGCTTTATGATGTTATGTTAATTTCTACTGTACAGCAAAATGAATCAGCCATACATATACATGTATCCCTCCCTTTTGGACTTCCTTTCCATCCATGTCACCACAGTGCATTATCAAGAGAAAAGAGCAATACATGTGGAGAATGAGAAATTGTGTGGATCTGCTCTTTTTCTTCCCCCTTGAATTGTTTTTCTGAATTAATTGAGCCAATGTTCTTTTGATTAAAAAGGCCTATCTTCAGACATTAGTTACAATTCCTCATACTTATAGATAGTTTGGTACAAACACCAGAAATAAAGTTCTCATGTCCAAACATGATATTCAGACCTCAGAAAGCATTTTGCAAACATGATGTGTCCAGAATACCAGCCCTAACGTTTCTCTCAGTGGAACCCAAGGATTGGCCTTGGTTCCCATGACAAAAGAGCCAGAACTACAAAAATAAACTAGCAAAAAACGCCCAATATAGTCTGTGCTATAGATTTGAATGTTTTGTTTATACTAACTCATAATTATTGAACACATCCTCTGATTGGGGAAATGTTGTCACAACATTCTGCTTGTCCAGACAGTAGTCTAAGAAAGTAAACTGTAGAAAAACAGCAAGAATAAAATATAGCCAGTGACCAAATAAAATCCTTCAGCCCTGGGAAATCTACTGAAATTATTAATAAGGAGAAAAGCTTAGGAACATTTAGCAATGCATTATTTATTAAGAAACTGTCAGTGGGACTCATAAAAGGCAGGCTGTGGGTGAAAAATAAGCTTGTTTTTGTTGACTGCATTATTGCAGACATGTTGGAGATAAACTGGAAACAAATGGGAACATTAAGCTGACTCTCAGGAAATCGCTTATTATGGCAGCAAATATTGCTGTGGTTTTAAGCAAATGAATCACATTATGTGGTGAAAGTAAGTAGGAGTAATTAAAGAACAAAAGTTGTACATTGTCTCAGCAATGTAGTTGAATTTAGTCATCTCATCTTGGGACCAGTTAGAGGAGAGTCAGCATAACAGACTGCCTGAACTGCCTCTTGGGAAACAAGAAAATGGAAGAGACAATCAAACAGTGAGGATTATGGGAAGAACACTTGACTGAGCAATTGAATGATGGGACTTATTCTCTAACAAGAAGCATGAGCAGTATCAATGGGGGAAAGCCTTTCCCCACCACCACAGATGACTAGATTGTGAACCTGTTGACCAGAACTCGCCAGGGCTGGGGTTGTGGGGTGGGGGGAGAAAGTGGATTTTATCTTCCAAGGCTTTAAGTATTTGCTTATCCCACACATAAAAGGAAAAGTAAAATTAATGCCACATGGAGGAAATCAATAAGCTCAGACCTTAGAACAAGCAGATCTAGATTTGAACCTGAATTGTGCCACTTATTTGTTATATAATTTGGACTTGTGTTCTAGAAACCTCTGTATGTAAAATGGGAATAGAAACACCAATCTCACATATTTGTATGGAAGTTAAAAATTAGAAAGAGATAATGAAAATAAATGTCCAACACAGTTGCTGACACATAGCAGAGGTTTGGTGACTATTAACTGCTTTCTCTTTTCTGTGCCTAGTATATAATGCATTCTTAAACACAAGGAGAATAATCTGTATGAAACAAAATTTGATATCCATCTATTCACTTAAATTTGGGATTATATTATTGATGTACTCCAAAGTTTATTTATTTATTTATTTGGTTCAACATAGGCTGTAACAGGTAATCTCACATAATAATTTTCTGTGTTGATTTCTGAAATATTTATTTTATATGTGCAATTGCAGTTATATTTGGTACCTGAAGTTCTTGGTTTTTGTATCTTCCTTGTGGGTCTAACTTTTATCCTTATAAAATAATCCTCTTTTATCCATGTTGCCTTGAATACTAGAATATTCTTGAAATTAATATTGTCAACATTTCCTCTTGCTTGTATATTTCACATTTCATTTTTTAACTGTTGTATGTCACTTTATTCTTAATGTATTTTTTAATAAGCAGAATAAAGTTTAAAAAAACCCTCCTTCTGATTCTTCATATTTTAATCTGCTTAAATTAAGTGATCACTGATATATTTACATGTTCAGTCACCTTTCTTAATTTTTATATTCTTTTTAAAAATATCTAATATGTTTTTGCTCTTTGCATTCTTTCATTTTTTCATTATATAAATTTTATTTGCTTTCTTCTTCAGGAATTTATAAGGTACAGAATACATTTTAATTCTACTAAAATTTATCTCTAAGTTTTTCAAAATATTTTTGTACTTATGTTTTTCTAATTATTAAAATTAAAAGTGCAGTGGTATCACCAAATACCTTTTATCACCCAATAAGAGTGTTTGAGTCTTTTACTACCCCTCTTACCATTCCTTAGTCTTAGTCTTTCTTACTCTTTATTCTTGTGCGTCTCTTTATTTGTAATATATAAAGCCATGAACTTGATAGAGAAGAGACTCCCCCTCATCTTCAGACTCATCTATCCAGCTGGCTACTCAAAATCCCAAATGGATAGCTGTTAAACATATCAAACATAATATGCTCAAAATTCATCTTCTGACTTTTCCCTAAATACCTGCTTCCCACTGGCTTCTCTATCTCAATTGATGGACATTCTGTCCTTCTAGTTACTTATGCCAGAAACCTTGGAGTGAGTCTTGACTCTTCATTACTCACCAAAACTTACTGGTTGTTTCTTAAATTTCTCTATTATCCTGTCTCTTCTCACTACCATCTCTAACTCTTTTCTCCAACCATCATCACCTCTCATCCACCTGGATTGTTGCAATCATCTCCTATCTAGTCTCTTCTTTCTCTACCTTGCTCCTACAGTCTATTGTCCATACAGTAGCCAAAAAAAACTGGTCATAAACTATATTTTGTGATTTTACATATACTCAGTTTTCTTCTGCATGCATGAGGTAATGGAGCCACTCTAGAAAAGAAGTCAAGGTCCTTGCACCTTTGCTTCAAAGAGCATCAGCTAGGAGATTCTCCACATCCCCTATATCCCACTTAGAATTGTGCTAAAGACATATTTCCACTGAGTTAAACCACAAGATTTGGTGTGGGGGACGAGTGATGCTGCAGAATAGCCTCAAGCAATCCAGATTGATACCAAAATTGAGATGCCACTGAAATAAAATTCTAAAGCATATGGTATTGGCTTAGATGTTAGGCATCAACTGGTGAAGAAAGGGATATAGTAGACTGGGCTGCTAGAGATTCTTGTTATACAGTGGCAAAATATTCACTAACACTTCCACTTACTGTAACTTAGAAGGCAAATCATGTGCTTACTGAGCTTATAGCTCCAAGGGAAATGTTGAAAAACATAACATTTGTAGGGAGATGTTCACCCATCCCATTTGATCTTGCAAAATACATAGGAGCACTGTATTTCTGAACTTCTTGAATTAAGACTGCATGATTCAGTATTTGGCAATAGAGTGTGGACAAAAGGATGTTGATCGCATTCAGGTCTGTCCATAAAAATACCTGCAAGTTTCCCAATGTGCTCTCATTTACCAATCCATATTGTAGACAGCAGAAATTTCTGAGATGGCAGGGCCACACTGAGAAAAAATAAGGTGAGGGGCATATTCTCTGAACCGTTTTTTACCTAAGAAATTATTTTTTTCTTCATCTTCTAGTGATTCTTAGTCCTCAATACTTTTGCTGTAAACTTTATACTCATGTAAAATTTTGTTTTCTTCTAACATTTAGTACTGCTAAGAAAAATGCTTATGCCAAACTGATTTCTGATTATTTGACATTAAGTTGTTCTTTTTTGACTGATACTTGCATGAGATTTTTCTCATGTTCTTTACTAACTGTTGCCCTATTAAATTTATCTCCTTGGGACACACAGACTCTTTCAATGTAAATACCTATGCCTTTCTTCAATTCTGGAAATATTTTCCTTACATTTTAGATTATTGCTTCCCCCTAACTTTTCTTTCTTTCTTTTTTTTTTTTTTTTACGGTATGCGGGCCTCTCACCGCTGTGGCCTCTCCTGTTGCAGAGCACAGGCTCCAGATGCGCAGGCTCAGTGTCCATGGCTCACAGGACTAGTCACTCCATGGCATGTGGGTTCTTTCTGGACAGGGGCACAAACCCTTGTCCCCTGCATCGGCAGGCGGACTCTCAACCACTGTACCACCAGGGAAGCCCTTCTTTTTTTTTTGAAAATAACCATAAATCTCAGTTTGAATTATTACCATTTTTATATATTTTTTCTTACTGTCTTCATGTAGTAGTTCTATTCCTTTACACTGAAGTGTATCTCAATTTTTTAACCTACCTTGCTGATTCAACTTTCTGCATTCTGAATTCTGATCATTTGTATTTCCAATTATTACCCTTGAAATTTTAAATGACACAATTGTTCCTTTTCTCAGGCAGTTCTTTTTACATTAAAATTTGTTTTCTTCACACACATTAGTATCATCTTTCATTTTACTTGTTTTCTTTCCTTGTGTATTTGTTATTCTCTTTCATAGACAAAGATCATTAAAACTTGTATCCTTTTGAATATAGCAAGCAGTTTTCTAAATTTTTAGGAAAACATTTCCAGATGTGTGTGTGTTTGTCTCATAGATCTTCATAATATTTATTTCCTTTCTCATATTCTACAGTATATTTTTATGTTTACATGTCACATGCTCATGGATAAAGCAAATCTACTCACCATCAATATTGTCAATAGAAAGAGTG
>NW_006791020.1:1096050-1126109 GCF_000442215.2 Lipotes vexillifer | reverse complement strand
AGAGTGTATATAGATGTCCCTTGCCTTCATTCAGCATTTACTTGGATGATGGAGGAATCTACTTCTCAGACAGCTACAGGGCAGCTAGATTTGAAAGCTTCTTCCCAAATCCCACTGTTTTGTACCCATGTATCTAGTGAGTTTTGATAGTCTGAAGCAATATTCTTTCCTCTTCCCCCTACTTGCTTATCTGATTCTCTAAATGGTTAAAATACATAAAAAACTATAAATTCAAGCATAGCATTTTACTTGGGACCATACCATATCTTATCTTCTCATTTGTTTATTATTTACTCATTGACTTTCTTAACAATATTTGAGTGCTACTCTATGAAAAAATGTTCTCTGCCCTCAAGATGTTAAGTCAGGTAGATGAAGTTACAATCTAATATCAGTCTAGGGAAGTATCTCTAGTTGAAAAGCTCTACCACCTGCTTCAGTCTTCTAACCCTGAACTTTCTGCCCTAATATTATTTGAAAACTGCAGTGTCTGAATGGAAGAAAAATCAAAAAGTGATGAGCAACCTTTACTCAGATATCGTAGAAAATAGAACACAATAGTTCCCTTTTCTTCAGGTTACCCATCTTTGATCTTTTGGACAAAAGTTGGGGAGGCCAAAATGTATTTACAGCTTTCAAATTTGCAGAGTTGTTTTGATTTTAAGCTAAAATATGAGCAGGAAGTCAAGTATTTTCCCCCAAAACTCCAGTTGACAGGTTGCAGGCAATAGGTTGAATACTGGTCTCTGTCCTTTTGGCTGGTAAATGTGTTCTCTATTTCTATTCTTAATGTAGATATTATGAAGTTTTCATTCCCATTACTTTCCTTTACACACATTAAATTCTCATTCTGATCTATGTCATTGATTCCACTAGCTTCAACCAGAGGTGTAGGCAGAGACCTCACAGACATAGCTCTTCAGCCTCTCTACTCTCCTGATCATGATCCCTACATATACAACTCCATGTTAGACATCCTCATCTTGCCAGTCTAAGAGACTCAAAAACTTCACATGTAACAATAATGTCCAACTTCTTTGATTCTGAAGAGATTACTACTCTTATTATTTCCCTCTTATATAGTGAGAGGGAAGGCTTGAAATCTTAGAAGGACGTTCCTGTTCTTCCTCTTCCTGAGTATATCTCCAATATAGTGTTTTTGTTCTAAAACACCACATCACTTCCCCGAGATTTTTTTTTCTGAATAGTTTAATCTCTATCAACCATAATCTTCATTATACTCATTATTATCATATAACATGTATAGAAGCTCCTATATGACAGAAACTGTTCTAGGGATGAGGGGAAGATGGCGGAAGAGTAAGACCCGGAGATCACCTTCCTCCACACAGATACACCAGAAATACATCTACACGTGGAACAACTCTAACAGAACACCTACTGAACACTGGCAGAAGACCTCAGACCTCCCGAAAGGCAAGAAACTCCCCACGGGTAGGGCAAGAGAAAAAAAGAAAGAACAGAGACAAAAGAATAGGGACGGGACCTGCACCAGTGGGAGGGAGCTGTGAAGGAGGAAATGTTTCCAAGAATGCGGGTGGCAGAGGGGAGGGGGGAGATTTGGAGCCACGGAGGAGAGCGCAGCAACAGGGGTGCAGAGGGCAAAGCGGGGAGATTCCCGCACAGAGGATCGGTGCCAACTGGCACTCACCAGCCCGAGAGGCTTTTCTATTCACCCGCCGGGGCGGGCGGGGCTGCGAGTTGAGGCTCGGGCTTCGGTTGCAGCGCAGGCAGAGGACTGGAGTTAGCAGCGTGAACACAGCCTGAAGGGGTTAGTGCACCAAGGCTAGCCGGGAGGGAGCCCGGGAAAAGGTCTGGAGCTGCCGAAGAGGCAAGAGACTTTTTCTTCCCTCTTTGTTTCCTGGTGCCCGAGGAGAGGGGATTAAGAGAGCTGCTTAAAGGAGCTCCAGAGATGGGCGTGAGCCGTGGCTAAAAGCGGGGACCCCGGAGACGGGCATGAGATGCTAAGGCTGCTGCTGCTGCCACCAAGATGCCTGTGTACGAGCACAGGTCACTAGCCACACCCCACTTCTGGGGAGCCTGTGCAGCCTGCCACTGCCAGGTTCCTGGGATCCAGGGACAACTTCCCCGGGAGAACGCACGGCAAGCCTCAGGCTGGTGCAATGTCACGCTGGCCTCTGCCACCGCAGGCCCACTTCGCACTCGGTGCCCCTCCCTCTCCCCCGTCTGAGTGAGCCAGAGCCCCCCAATCAGCGGCTCCTTTAACCCTGTCCTGTCTGAGCAAAGAACAGCCGCCCTCCGGCGACCTACACGCAGAGGTGGGGTCAAATCCATAGCTGAGCCCCTGGGAGCTGTGAGAACAAAGAAGAGAAAGGGAAATCTCTCCCAGCAGCCTCAGAAGCAGCAGATTAAAGCTCCACAATCAACTTGATGGACCCTGCATCTGTGGACTACATGAATAGACAATGAATCATCCCAAATGGAGGAGGTGGAATTTGAGAGCAAGATTTATGATTTTTTGCCCCTTTCTTCTTTTTGTGAGTGTGTATGTGTATGCTTCTGTGGGAGATTTTGTCTGTATAGCTTTGCTTCCACCATTTGTCCTAGGGTTCTATCCGTCTTTTTATTTTATTTTTCTTAATAAATAATTTTAATTTTAATAACTTTATTTTATTTTACTTCATCTTCTTTCTTTCTTTCTTTCTTTCCTTCCTTCCCTCCTTTAGACAACGAATCATCCCAAATTGAGGAGGTGCACTCTGAGAGCAAGATTTATGATTTTTTCCCCTTTTCCTCTTTTTGTCAATGTGTATGTGTATGATTCTGTATGAGATTTTGTCTGTATAGCTTTGCTTCCACCATTTGTCCTAAGGTTCAAACTGTCAATTTTTTTGTTTGTTTTGTGTGGTAATTTTTAAAATTTTTTTCTTAATAATTATTTTTAATTTAATAACTTTATTATATTTTACATTATTTTATTTTGCTTTATCTCCTTTCTTTCTTTTTTCCTACCTTCCCTCCTTCCTTCCTCCCACTGTCCCTCCGTCCCTCCCTCCTTTCTTTCTTTCTTTCCTTCTTTTCTTCTTTCTTTCTTTCTTTCTTTCTTTCTTCCTTCCTTCCTTCCTTCCTTCACTTCTTTCTTTTCTTTCTTTCTTTTTCTTTCTTTCTTTCTTTCTTTCTTTCTTTCTTTCTTTCTTTCTTTCTTTCTTTCTTCCTACTTCTGCTAATACTTTCTCTGTACTTTTTCTCCCTTTATTCTGAGCTGTGTGGATGAAAGGCTCTAGGTGCTGCAGCCAGGAGTCAGTGCGTGCCTCTGGGGTGGGAGAGCCAAATTCAGGACACTGGTCAACAAGAGAACTCACAGCTCAATATAATATCAAATGGCAAAAACCTCCCAGAGATCTCCATCTCAATGCCAGCACCCAGCTTCACTCAACGACCAACAAGCTACAGTGCTGGACAACCTATGCCAAACAACTAGCAAAACAGGAACACAACCCCACCCTTTAGCAGAGAGTCTGTCTAAAATCATAATAAGTCTGCAGACACCCTGAAACACACCACCAGCCGTGGAAATGCCCACCAGAGAGAAAAGATCCAGCCTCATCCACCAGAACACAGGTCCTAGTCCTCTCCACCAGAAAGCCTACACAACCCACTGAACCAACCTTAGCCACTGGAGACAGACACAAAAACGACAGGAGCTATGAACCTGCAGCCTGAAAAAAGGAGAACACAAACACAGTAAGATAAGCAAAATGAGAAGACAGAAAAACACGCCGCAAATAAAGGAACAAGATAAAAACCCACCAGACCTAACAAATGAAGAAGAAATAAGCAGTCTACCTGAAAAAGAATTCAGAATAATGATACTAAAGATGATCCAAAATCTTGGAAATAGAATACACAAAATGCAAGAAACATTTAAGAAGGACCTAGAAGAACTAAAAATGAAACAAACAACAATGAACAACACAATAAATGAAATTGAAAATACTCTAGATGTGATCAATAGCAGAATAACTGAGGCAGAAGAACGGATAAGTGACTTGGAAGATAAAATAATGGAAGTAACTATTTCAGAGCAGAATAAAGAAAAAAGAATGAAAAGAACTGATAACAGTCTCAGAGACCGCTGGGACAATATTAAATGCACCAATATTCAAATTATAGGGGTTCCAGAAGAAGAAAAGAAAAGGACTGAGAAAATATTTGAAGAGATTATAGTTGAAAACTTCCCTGATATGTGAAAGGAAATAGTTAATCAAGTCCAGGAAGGACAGAGAGAGTCCCATACAGGATAAATCCAAGGAGAAGTATGCCATGACACATATTAATCAAAACTGTCAAAAATTAAATACAAAAAAAGTATATTAAAAGCAGCAAGGGAAAAAGAACAAATAACACACAAGGGAATCCCCAGTAGGTTAACAGCTGACCTTTCACAAAAACTCTGCAAGCCAGAAGGGAGTGGCAGGACATATTTTAAGTGATGAAGGAGAAAATCCTGCAACCAAGATTACTCTACCCAGCAAGGATCTCATTCAGATTTGATAGAGAAATTAAAACCTTTATAGAAAAGCAAAAGCTGAGAGAGTTCAGCACCACCAAACCAGCTTTACAGCAAATGCTAAAGGAACTTCTCTAGGCAAGAAACACAAGAGAAGGAAAAGACCTACAATAACGAACCCAAAACAATTTAGAAAATGGGAATAGGAACATACATATCGATAATTACCTTAAATGTAAATGGACTAAATGTTCCCACCAAAAGACACAGATTGGCTGAATGGATACAAAAAAAAGATTCATATATATGCTGTCCACAAGAAACCCACTTCAGACCTAGAGACACATACAGACTGAAAGTAAGAGGATGGAAAAAGATATTCCATGCAAATGGAAAACAAAAGAAAGTTGGAGTAGCATTTCTCATAACAGACAAAATAGACTTTAAAATAAAGACTATTAGAAGAGACAAAGAAGGACACTATATTAATGATCAAGGGATCAATTCAAGAAGAAGATAAAACAATTGTAAATATTTATGCACCCAACATAGAAGCACTTCAATACATAAGGGAAATACTAACAGCCATAAAAGGGGAATCAACAGTACACATTCATAGTAGGAGACTTTAACACCTCACTTTCAACAATGGACAGATCATCCAAAATGAAAATAAATAAGGAAACACAAGCTTTAAATGATACATTAAAAAAGATGGACTTAATTGATATTTATAGGACACTCCATCCAAAAAAAACAGATTACACATTTTTCTCAAGTGCTCATGGAACATTCTCCAGGATAGATCATATCTTGGGTCAAAAATCAAGTCTTGGAAAATTTAAGAAAATTGAAATTGTATCAAGTATCTTTTCCAACCACAATGCTATGAGACTAGATATCAATTACAGGAAAAGATCTGTAAAAAATACAAACACATGGAGGCTAAACAACACACTACTTAATAACGAAGTTATCACTGAAGAAATCAAAGAGGAAATCAAAAAATACCTAGAAACAAATGGCAATGGAGTCACGATGACCCAAAACCTATGGGATGCAGCAAAAGCAGTTCTAAGAGGGAAGTATATAGCAATACAAGCCCACCTTAAGAAACAGGAAACATCTCAAATAAACAACCTAACCTTGCACCTAAAGCAATTAGAGAAAAAATAACAACAACAAAAATATTAGCAGAAGGAAAAAAATCATAAAAATCAGATCAGAAATAAATGAAAAAGAAATGAAGGAAGTGATAGCAAATATCAATAAAACTAAATTTTGGTTCTTTGAGAAGATAAACAAAATTGATAAACCATTAGCCAGACTCATCAAGAAAAAAAGGGAGAAGACTCAGATCAATAGAATTAGAAATGAAAAAGGAGAAGTAACAACTGACACTGCAGACATACAAAAGATCATTAGAGATTACTACAAGCATCTCTAGGCCAATAAAATGGACAACCTGGAAGAAATGGAAAACTTCTTAGAAATGCACAAACTGCCAAGACTGAATCAGGAAGAAATAGAAAATATGAACACACTAATCACAAGCACTGAAATTGAAACTGTGATTAAAATTCTTCCAACAAACAAAAGCCCAGGACCAGATGGCTTCACAGGAGAATTCTATCAAATATTTAGAGAAGAGCTAACACCTATCCTTCTCAAACTCTTCCAAAATATAGCAGAGGGAGAAACACTCCCAATTTCATTCTATGAGGCCACCATCACCTTGATACCAAAACCAGACAAGGATGTCACCAAGAAAGAAAACAACAGGCCAATATCACTGATGAACATAGATGCAAAAATCCTCAACAAAATACTAGCAAGCAGAATCCAACAGCACATTAAAAGCATCATACACCATGATCAAGTGGGGTTTATTCCAGGAGTGCAAGGATTCTTCAATATATTCAAATCAATCAATGTGATAAACCATATTAACAAATTGAAGGAGAAAAAACATATGATCATCTCAATAGATGCAGAGAGAGCTTTTGACAAAATTCAACACCCATTTATGATAAAAACCCTGCAAAAAGTAGGCATAGAGGGAAATTTCCTCAACATAATAAAGGCTATATATGACCAACCCACAGCCAACATCATCCTCAATGGTGAAAACCTGAAACCATTTCCACTAAGATCAGGAACAAGACAAGGTTGCCCACTCTCTCCACTCTTATTCAACATAGTTTTGGAAGTTTTAGCCACAGCAATCAGAGAAGAAAAGGAAATAAAAGGAATCCAAATCGGAAAAGAAGAAGTAAAGCTGTCACTGTTTGCAGATGACATGATACTATACATAGAGAATCCTAAAGATGCTACCAGAAAACTACTAGAGCTAATCAATGAATTTGGTAAAGTAGCAGGATACAAAATTAATGCACAGAAATCTCTGGCATTCCTATATACTAATGATGAAAAATCTGAAAGTGAAATCAAGAAAACACTCCCATTTACCATTGCAACAAAAAGAATAAAATATCTAGGAATAAACCTACCTAAGGAGACAAAAGACCTGTATGCAGAAAATTATAAGACACTGATGAAAGAAATTAAAGATGATACAAACAGATGGAGAGATATACCATGTTCTTGGATTGGAAGAATCAACATTGTGAAAATGACTCTACTTCCCAAAGCAATCTATAGATTCAATGCAATCCCTATCAAACTACCACTGGCATTTTTCACAGAACTAGAACAAAAAATTTCACAATTTGTATGGAAACACAAAAGACCCCGAATAGCCAAAGCAATCTTGAGAACGAAAAACGGATATGGAGGAATCAGGCTCCCTGACTTCAGACTATACTACAAACCTACAGTAATCAAAAAAATATGGTACTGGCACAAAAACAGAAAGATAGATAAATGGAACAGGATAGAAATCCCAGAGGTAAACCCCTGCACATATGGTCACCTTATTTTTGATAAAGGAGGCAGGAATTTACAGTGAATAAAGGACAGACTCTTCAATAAGTGCTGCTGGGAAAACTGGACAGGTACATGTAAAAATATGAGATTAGATCACTCCCTAACACAATACACAAAAATAAGCTCAAAGTGGATTAAAGACCTAAATGTAAGTCCAGAAACTATCAAATTCTTAGAGGAAAACATCAGCAGAACACTGTATGACATAAATCACAACAAGATCCTTTTTGACCCACCTCCTAGAGAAATGGAAATAAAAACAAAAAACAAATAAGACATAATGAAACTTCAAAGCTTTTGCACAGCAAAGAAAACCATAAACAAGATGAAAAGACAACCCTTAGAATGGGAGAAAATATTTGCAAATGAAGCAACTGGCAAAGGATTAATTTCCAAACTTTACAAGTAGCACATGTAGCTCAATAACAAAAAAACAAACAACCCAATCCAAAAATGGGCAGAAGACCTAAATAGACATTTTCCCAAAGAAGATATACAGACTGCCAACAAACACATGAAAGAATGCTCAACATCTTTAATCATTAGAGAAATGCAAATCAAAACTACAATGAGATATCATCTCACACCAGTCAGAACGGCCATCATCAAAAAATCTAGAAACAATAAATGCTGGAGAGGGTGTGGAGAAAAGGGAACACTCTTGCACTGCTGGTGGGAATGTGAATTGGTCCAGCCACTATGGAGAACAGTATGGAGGTTCCTTAAAAAACTACAAATAGAACTGCCATATGACCCAGCAATCTCACTATTGGGCATATACCCTGAGAAAACCATAATTCAAAAAGAGTCATGTACCAAAATGTTCATTGCAGCTCTATTTACAATAGAATGGAGATGGAAACAACCTATGTGCCCATCATCGGATGAATGGATAAAGAAGATGTGGCACATATATACAATGAAATGTTACTCAGCCATAAAAAGAAATGAAATTGAGCTATTTGTAATGAGGTGGATAGACCTAGAGTCTGTCATACAGAGTGAAGTAAGTCAGAAAGAGAAAGACAAATACCGTATGCTAACACATATATATGGAATTTAGGGAAAAAAAATGTCATGAAGAACCTAGTGGTAAGACAGGAATAAAGACACAGACCTACTAGAGAGTGGACTTGAGGACATGGGAAGGGGTAAGGGTGAGCTGTGACAAAGTGAGAGAGAGGCATGGACATATATACACTACCAAACGTAAGGTAGATAGCTAGGGGGAAGCAGCTGCATAGCACAGGGAGATCAGCTTGGTGCTCTGTGACCGCCTTCAGGGGTGGGATAGGGAGGGTGGGAGGGAGGGAGACGCACGAGGGAAGAGATATGGGAACACATGTATATGTATAACTGATTCACTTTGTTATAAAGCAGAAACTAACACACAATTGTAAAGCAATTATACCCCAATAAAGATGTTAAAAAAAAAAAAAAAAGAAAAGAAAAGAAACTGTTCTAAGATATTTAATCTTTGTTTCAATCCTGTGGTATGATTACTATTCTTATAACTAATTTAGAGATGAGACAAACTACAGCTTAGAAAAGTTAAACAACTTTCCTAAGGTAATATAACTAGTGAAGTGTTAGGCAATTTTCCTTCTTGGAAGGCAGTAAAATATAGAAGAATGTAGGATTTCTGTCCATGTCTTGGCTCTTTTATTTTATTTCTCTGAGTAGCTGTTTAATCTCTCTGAGCTTTGGTCTTCACATCTACAAGATATGGATAATAACAGACTTTTAGTGATAATTAAATACAGATAAAGTATCCAAACAAATGAAAGTGAATTTTTTAATGTTAATTTTATTTTTTGTAGTGGAAAATCATAATGGCCTGTGAGTTTCTTTTGGTCAACTAACTTGGGATATGAGAGTTTCTGTGAACTCTAAATCTTATCTAAGAAGCCAATATAGATGAATACATCTTATGTTCTCCTGTTTTAATATTCAGCTTTAAATCTTGGCATTTAAAAATTTTTAATTAATGGCTGATCAATTTCAAATAAAGTACCCTTTTAGAGGTGACACTAATCAATAGAAGATGCAGCAGGGTTGGTTTGAGAAAGGCTCATTTGACGGTGAAGAATATGGGATAATAATAGCTTGGTATTTGTGATCTTCACTTCCTTATCATGTCATTACCACAGTAAACTTAATAGCTCTAACTAAACGCTTTGACTTCTACCAAGCTGATATTGGTAATTATGTTATTATGAAGATAATGTTAATAATGACTGGCTCTTTTAGTGATAAATGTTTTAATGTGTCCATATTATCTATGTTTCAGCAGAGACACACAATATTAGAAAATGGACTGTGTGAGAGGACAACCTAGGCACACTGGTTGTAGAGGAGGCTTTAAACATAAAGTAGTCAACTAGGAATGTAACTGAGCAGGACCCTGTGAGGCCTTTCCAGAATAGACTCCCCCACACCCTTGTCCTCTGCCTTCCTTTTGTCTGTAGAAAAACTTTAGTCAAAGAATAAACTTAATCAGAGAACTGAGAAAGTGCAGAAAGAAAGGAAAACAGTCAAGCAACATAAAATAATAATGCTTTAACCATTAAACAAAGTCAAGAACCTTTACTTCTTCCTCAAGGATTATAGATAATATTCTGAGCCATGTCATTTGAGCTGTTTTGAAGATACTGAAACCCCCACTAGGTGGAAGAAGTTAACTGTATGTTGCCCACAAACATGTGGACCTCAGACCTGTTGGAACCTGAAAGTTGATGATGCTGATTCCCAATTACCTCACCACCAACCAATCAGAAGAATGTCCATGAGCTGATCACACACCCCACAAACCCCCTCCCTCACCATGTCTTTATAAACCTTTCCCTGAAAGCCTTATTGTGTTCGGGACTTTTAAGCACTAGCTGCCCTGTACGCCTGTCTTGGTGCCCTGCAATAAAGCCATTGTTTTCTACTTCACCCAAAACTCTGTCTCTGAGATTTAATCCAGCACTGGTGTACAGAGGCAAAATTGTAGCAACAGGAAGAGGAATAAAAAAGGTGGGGGGTGTCGGAAGATCTACAGATAGGCAGTCTTTGATGACTGGGATAAAAGAATGAGTTCATTTCAGAGATGTCATACTATGGGACATGCAGATAAATTTACCCAGAACCAGACAGAATATTTGCAGAATAGGTCATGACACTAGAAAAAGTAGTGTAGAATTGAGCACCTTATGCTCTAAGACCTGGATTTAGAATTAAGGATATAAGCAAATGTTCTAAGTGAGAAAGGATAGAGTCTTGTTAAATAATTTGACTGAAAGATTAATGGACAAGAAAGAGAGGGAGGAAAAGAATGAAAGAGGGAGGGAGAGACAGAGATAGAATTTAAATTTATTAAACCAGACATTAGTCTTCATCTGTCTGGGAAGTAATATTAAGTTTAGGAATGGTCTATATTTGAAGAGGAATAAGTCTAATATAAGTCTCCCAGCAGCCAAGGAATTGACCCTTTGGCCTTGTGTTTACAATATATTTATCAAGAATTGACAGAAGACATTCTAGTACACTTTACACCTAGCTAACAAGATAGAGGTCAGATCGCATATCAAAATGATATGCAGAGGTGGAAATCTGAGCCAAAATAAACAAGGATAAATACAACATAAAAATGTATAAACGTTACAGTTTTTTAAATGATATCTATGAATACTTTTTATTCAAGACATATATGATCAGGCTACCCAAGATGGCTGTTTGCTGGCTTTTTGTAGATCCACTACTTGAATAGTCCCAGCTTCACCTACATTTTACTCACATGACTGACCTTCTCCCTTAATTGCAGAACCTAATCAGTAAATACCTACATACTGCCTCTGGGCCCCAGCTAGTGATTAGTCTAATGGTCAGAATGGCTCTCCTTTGATAGTTTAACAAAGGGAAGACCTCTGCCCTATGGAGTACTTAGCCAGAGGGACTAATAGGGCCAAGCCTCTCTGCTGGTTTCCCTAGTAACCAGTGAGCCATTCTGACATTAATTCCCCCTATAACTGGTATTCTCCTCCCCGACCCCCTCTGCACCCCGCAACCAGTGAAGACTGCTGCTGCAGTGTCCTGCCTGCCATCTTCTTGTCCCTTACATGGTGGACTGTCACTTTATGACCCTTTTCCTTCAAATGTTTAAGATCTCCCATCTATTAAACCATTGATGTCTCTGCCACTGACTCTGGGTTCTTTGTCGGTCTTGAGGCTGCTTGCAAGCCTGCGGGAAGCAACCCTACAGGACAAGAATTATAACATTACAAAAATAGGAATTTAATATATTTGTTGGGGCTGTGGGTCAGAGGTTTTCAAATTTAGTCTTTTGCAGACATTAAATAATACACCCAAAATCTTGATCTTGCTTTGGTCAAAAATAAAAAACCTTGTCTCACATATCACAGTGGTATTTGATAAAAAGCCCTGAGATGAAAAACATCTTTCATCTATTCTCATTAACATAAAGAATAGAAATAACAGATTTATATTCTAGTGGCCATGGGAGCCAAATTAAGAGAGTGCTTTTAAGAAAAAATTCAGGTTGAAGGAAATATTTATTGAACTTTTTACATGGAAATCTGAAGAAGTTTAATAAATTACAAAAGTGTACAATTGGTAATGCCTGGCTTGACACTTTTTAAGAAAGACTAAGGGCTTCCTAATCCTACAAGTTCAATGCAAGTCAATCTTGAAGGTGATGGATCTCACTAATTTCTGTAATTGTCATTTCATATCTAAATAATAATGGTCCATTCTGGTCACCACATTTAAATATTAAAACTATAAGATGAATTCTTACATAAAAGGACAAACTATGGATGAAGTAGTCCAGAAAATAGAATAACAAATGCTTAAGGAACATGAGAATGAATAGAAAGATATGAGAAGATACTGATCTCAGAAAGGTAACAGTGAGTGGTGGCATGAAGTGAGATCTTTACTCCCTGCTCAGGAATTGAACCTGGTTGGCCTGGGTGAATACCAGGAATCCTAGCCACCAGACCCCCTGGCTCTTGCCCCCAGTGAAAAAATGCATTACTCACGGAGGTAAAAACTGTGAAAAACAGGTAAAAATTTATTATTAGAGACATAGCACAACAACTAGTGGGACAGCACAGAGAAACGTTTGTTTAGCAAGGCAGAGATGCACACCCATAGAGAAAGGGTGTGGGCGTTCTCC
This sequence comes from Lipotes vexillifer, assembly GCF_000442215.2. Lineage (NCBI taxonomy): Eukaryota > Metazoa > Chordata > Mammalia > Artiodactyla > Lipotidae > Lipotes > Lipotes vexillifer. The sequence goes on along the minus strand of NW_006791020.1, from coordinate 1,113,492 downwards.
TTAATGAAACGGAGTGCAGTAAAGAGGTGGTTAAGTTATTTATATAGGGCAGTTCTTCCGGGTCTTTGTTTACCTTTGGCCAATTAGCTGGTTCCTTTTTCACACCTGACCTGCCCTAGGACCCTCCCCAATATGCGTGAACAACTTTTTTCTAAGATGGACTCCAGCCCAGAGGCCTCTGGGACGGCCTTAGCATCACATATTATGGGGTAGTGCCCCCTCCTTTTTAACCCCCAAGGAGCCTTTCTGCACATGTGCAATGTCTCCCTTGCTCCAAGTATGAGAAATATGTGACCTCTTGATCCTTTACTCAAACAAGGTTTAGCACCTCTCTGTTCTTGCCATGACTGTTATCTTAAAGTGTACCCAGGAGACAAAGCCTGGCTGTTTACCATGTTTCTGTTGTCACTTTCATTTCAGAGAGCAAACAGGAGGCTGATTGTAAATGCCTAACCTGGATCCCACCTACCTCCTTTCTCAGGAAATGAAAACAGGAGGCTAGTTGTAAGTGTATGGCGTGAAGCCCACTGTTTCCTACCTCAAATACAATATATTCAAATATATTCAAAGTTTACATGTTTGCTTGTTTATTTTTCTACTTGTTTCTCCAAAGTGGAAAAAAAAATAGAATCAAAGGATGGGAATTACAAGGCAGTTGACTTTGGTTTTACATTGCAAAGGATGGTCTTTCATTTAGAATTGTACAATAATAGTATAGGCTATCCCGTGAAATATCAGTTTACTGCACTGGAAGTATTCAAGGCCACTTTCAAGTGGTCTTAAATAAGAAAAAATGTTGAACTCTAAATTCTCTAGTCTTTGGAAATTTATGAGTCCACATGTAGCATATAAGATTTAGAGAGTAGTGATATTCTTGTTAGATCTCTAAATGCTGACTCAGTAGATATTTTATTCTCACCCATCCTCTAAGTATTTAGCTAATTACAAATTTACATGCATATTACAAAAAGGTCAAGATTACAGAAAAATATGGATGCAGTCAAACTTATTCTTCCTAAAGTTTTTCTCCATCTATGACTTTGCTTAGTAATGGAAATTAAGGTTTCTCTTTGATGGTCCATCATAAAAATATTCTATCCAAGACTTTCTTGTTGTTGTTTACCATTATTTGCCCTCATCTCCAGATCCATTCTGCATAAATATAAATGTCACTGCAAATCCAAATGAAAAAAAACAAGTTGATTTCTAGTACAAAATTGCACAGACACTGAAGAATTCAGTCTGGTTCTTGAATCCTTCCTCTGGCTCAAAATTAAGATTTTCTTATAATGTCACATTTAGATGCTTAATGTTTTTCAAATAAAGTGATTACAAAGTTTATACATTTCAGTAATTTGCACCTAAATAATAATAACCATATTCTTCCCAGTGAACAATTAACGTCAATATATCAATGTCTTTTTGAATGTTAGGAAACTATCCAATAAATATTGATTTTAATTCCATTATTTTAAAGCTAAATAAATGCAAATCAATTAATTATATAACTTGTTTAAAGTTGTAGCATTAGCCAGTGAAAGAGTTAGGCCTAAAATGCCTTTCTTCTAATCCTAGTACATTTTTTTTCCCACTAATAATAATGTTCTTATGTTACACTTGCTATTCCCAAAATATTTTCACATTTTAAATTATTTAATTTTGAAAATATCTGTAAAAAACAGCTAATGAGAAAATTGAGATTTAAAATCAAAATTTTAGATATGTCCCAAATTACTTGACACTTTAATTGTATATTCAGTCTTTAACTGCTACTGAATACTCAGACTTATGTATCTATCTGCCCTCATGACAAATCTAATTGAATAATCCATTTTGTATCTCAAACTTAACATGCCAAAACAGGAATCTTGATTTCCTCATCTATCCTCTGCTCTTGCCTGCCAGTCCTCTAGCCTTTCACATCATAATAGATGGCACCACTATACATTCAATTGCTCAAACCAAAAAATCTATGCATTCTAGTGAATCTTTTTGTTCCCTTTTTCCTATATCACAATCATTTGGCACATTTTATTGATTATCTCCAATACATATCCCAAAATCTGTCCACTTTTTTCTAACTCCACTGCTACAATACTGGTCCCAGCCACTATCCCTTGACTAGATTGTTACTATAGTGTCTGTCTAGCCTCACTGCTTTCAGTATTGTCTATCTGTCATTCTTTCTCCACAGAGTTAAGAAGTAATTTTCTCAGAAATCCAGCGACAAGACTTTCATAGCTCCTAGGACATAGACACACTGAAAATATTTGCACTTATTTGTTCCTCTGCCTGTCTCCCCAAATGGAAGGTAAGAACAACTTGAAGGCAAAACTTATATTGCATACATTTAACAATGTACCTAAACATAGGTATATATAGTGCATATTTCAGTTATAAAGCATAATAAATATGCATGTACTTACCATCAAGGAAATCTTGAAGGCCCTACTATTGCTAGCCCCTTCATATCAGAATCTGCCATCCTTCCCACCCCCATAAAAAAAAGGAGGCATGACCCTGAACTTTGTGTGTACCATTTCCATGCTTTTCTTTATAGATTATTATGATCCAAAAGTCATTTTTATAGTTTTTCTTGTATTTAAACTTTAAATAATTAGAATCATAGCAGTTATATTTTGTCTCTTGCTTTTTTCTTTTACTCAGTTTGTGAAGTTCATACATATTAATGTGTGTAACTGTAGTTTATTCTTTTTTATTTTGCTGGATTTCCATTCTATGACTATATCACTGTTTATTAATCTCACATTTTTTATTTGGGTTTATTTTTAAGCTCTTGATTATATAAAAACTAGTGCTATGTGCACATGTCCAAAATAACCTTCAGAGTATATATCTAAGGGTGGAGTTGCTGGTTGTAGGATTTAGATATTTTCAAATTTACCAAGTACCAACAAATTGTTTTGTAGAGTACTTGTACAAATACAACTTTCTATCACCACCAAAAGTCTGTAAGATTCTCCATTGTCTCACATCCTTGCCAAATCTTGACATTGTCAGTTTTACCTTTTACCAAAATAATGAATGTGAAATGAAAGCTTTGAATTTAGTTTGAATTTTCCTAAATAATAGTGAGCTTGAGAATCATTTCACATTTTTGGCCATTAATGTTCCTTTTACTATGAAATTATTTTTTGTATCTTTTCCTCAATTATTTTATTATTTATTTATTTGATTTATAGGAGTTTTTTATTTGATTTATAGGAGTTTTTTTTACATAGTCTAGATGCAAATTTTTTGTGAATTTTATTTGTGGCAAGCATCTTCCTCAAATGTGTAGCTTGTGTTTTCATTTTAATATATGTATCTTGATAATTGAACTGTTAAATTATAATTTAATTAAATTCATTAAAAAATTCCAAATAATTTATGCTTTCAGAAAAACTGTTCTCCTCCCCATAGGCAATAAATTTATTTTTCTAATAATTTTAAAGTTTTGTATTTTACATTTAAGACTTCAGTCTACTTGGATTGAATTATTATATACAGTGTAATTAAGGTAAGCACCCAAATTTGTATTTTTCCTAATGGAAAACCAATTGCCTTAGCACCATTTATTAAATAGGGAATTCTTTTTTTCTGACTGATCTGTTTTCTACCTCCATCATATAGCAGGATCCTATATGTGCCAGAGTCCTTCTGAGCTCTGTTTTTATGTTTCATTGGGTTACTTGTCTATCCCTGGGTGAATTTGACCCTATCTTAATTATTATGACAGAATAGAGAGGTAGTACAACAACATGTTTAGGAGAGTGGACTCTGGAGTCAGATTACCTTATTTTGATATCTAACTCCATCAGTGCTACTTCTATGACCCAGAGCAAGTTGCTTAACCTCTCTATTCTCTATATCCTCCATTTGTAAAATGGAGATATTAACTATCTATTCCAAAGGTTAGTTGTGAAAACTAAATAAGTATATATATATATATATATATATATATATATGCTTAACATATACATATATGTTAAGCATATATAAGAATATATGCATATAAGCATATATTAAGCAATTATATATGCTTAACATTGCTGCAAAATTCATTTTAAAATTATTCATTCCTTTCAGACTTTTATGAAAGCTGGGTGAAAAATTAAAATCTCTCTCATTAGAGAAACAAATAAAAACCACTTTCTTTTTCTCTTCTTCCAATTTTCAAAATGTAATTAATATAATTATCTCTTCAGGTTACACCTGCTGTCCTCAAAACTGCTGTCATTTCTCTGTGAGGAATTGTCCCTGAGAAGTATTTTGGCCCCTTGCCCTGGCCTACAGCCAGCCTTCTGCTTATTTCCTGGAACCTGCTGTGTGATGTATTTTTTCCAGCCTCAGCATTGTTTAATGTCCATACACCAAACTCTAAGTAAGGTTTCTAGGGGCTTATTCCTCCAAGCCAACGTTGTTCCAGTACTGGGTCCAATCTGTATAAGGTTCCATGGGAAACCATCCATCCAAATGCAGGGATGCATGGGTTTGGTCATCTGTCTTGGAACCAGAGGTCTTCCATGGTTCACTTGGCCTTCAAGTATTTGGCCTTGAAAGTCCACATTTTAGGAGCACGTATGTTGTTAACATAGAGATTCAGGAATCTCTGAAAGTACTCCAAAATGGCTGTTTTCTATGAGTAAAGAATAGGTACAGATGTTCAGAATAAGTGACTATATTCTCCAGGTAGCAATGTGTTCCTTGTGCTCTGCCTGAGACAGGGTAAATAATAAATATTTTTTGGATGAATGCATGATAATGATGGTGATAAAGATGTTACTACATTTTATCTTTGTAAATCCCTTTCTCTAAAAGGTTTCCTAACATACCCAATTTCAATTTGATAATCTTCAGAGATAACACTCATTATTCACTCTCTATATCAACCTCATTTTTACCATTTGAAAATGAAAGAAATAACAAATATATGGAATTGATAAAAGTTAAACAACTACATATCTTTTGCCTCATTTTTTATTTGGCAATTTTGGTTGCCTATCTTATGGGAACTGCTAGCTACTAGAGATACAAATATGATTAAAATAAAGTTCTTGACCCCTTTTTGCCTTGTCCACTCACCTTCAGCTTCACATTGTAGAAGTTGAAATGAATGTGTAAATCCATAATTATAAAACAAACTCACAATTTCTATCAGAGAGATAGTACAAGGCACTAATAAGACCAATATTATAGAGGTCTAAATTCTTCTTAGAGTAACTGAGGTCTTAAAGAATCAACAGAAGGGTAAGAAAGATAGTAGAGTAGGAAGACCCTGAACTCACTTCTTCCCATGGATACATGAAAATTACAACTATTTACAGAGAAACTATCAATGAGAATGACCCAAAGACTAGCAGAATAGATATTCTACAGCTAAAGATATAAAGAAGGCACCACAGTGAGATGGGTTAGAGGGACAGAGATATGGCACAGTCAAAACTCACACCTTGGGTAGGTGACTCACAAACAGGAGGACAATAACATTTTCAGAGGTTCTCCCCAAGAAGCAAGGAACTACACAAACAATCTGAAAATAATGAACAAAATGGCACTGAGCACGTGCCTATTAATAATTACCTTAATTGTAAATAAATTGATTCAATAAAAAGACACAGAGTGGCTAAATGGATATGAAAACAAAGCCATGGTAGAAAATCTTATCTTATTCCAAATGACCTTTAAAACAAAGATTGTAAAAAGAGACAGAGAAGATAATTACATAATGATAAATGAATCAATACAACAGCAATATGTAACAATTGTAAATATATATCTACCCAAATTAAAAGACTCTAAATACATACAGCAAATATTAACACACTAAAGGGAGAAACTGACAGTAACACAATATTAGTAGGGGAGATTAATACCGCACTTGCATCAATGGACAAATCATCCAGACATAAAATCAATAAGGAAACACTGACCTTAAATGACAGACTAAACAAAATGGATATATATATAGAAATTCTATCCAAAAGCAGCAAAATACACATTCTTTTCAAGTACACATGGAACACCCTCTAGAATAGATCACATGCTAGGCCCCAAAGAAGTCTCAATACATTTACAGCTGAAATCATATTAAGCATCTTTCAAACCACAACAGGAAGAGACTAGCAATGAACTATAAGAAAAAAAAAAAAAAAGGAAAAAAACCAAAAATGTGGAGGGTAAACAATATGTTACTAAACAACTGATGGGTCACTTAAGAAGTCAAAAATAAATTTAAAAATATCTGGACACAAAAGAAAATGAAAACACAACAACACAAAATCTATGAAACACAACAAAAGCAGTTCTAAGATGGAAGTTTACACTGATAAAAACCTACCTCAGGAAACAAGAAGAATCTGAAATAAACAACCTAACTTTACACCTAAAGTAACAAATGTAGAAGAAGAAAAAATGAGACCCAAATTTAGTAGAAGGAAAAATAAAATAAATGTCAGAGGGGAAATAAATGAAATAAAGACTAAAAAATGTAGACAATATTAATGTTTCTTTGAAAAGATAAACAAAATTTATAAACCTTTAGTCAGTCTCATTAAGAAAAGAAAAAAAAAGAAAAAAAGAGAGGGCCTAAATCAATAAAATCAGAAAAGGAAGAGGAGAATTACAACCACAGAAATACAAAGGATAATAAGATATTGTTTTGAACAATTATACACCAATAAAATGGACAACCTAGAAGAAATGGATAAATTCCTAGAAACATACAATCTCTCAAGACTGAATAAAGAAGAAATAGAAAATATTAACTGACAGATTACCAGTAATGAAATTGAAGCAGTAATAAAAGTACTCCCAATAAATAAAAGTCCAGGAACAGATGGCTTCACAGGTGAATTCATCAAACATTAAAATAACAATTAACAAGTATCCATTTCAAACTATTCCAAACAACTGAAGAGAAAGGAATTATTCCAAACTCAACTGACCTCATAGGTCAGTATAACCAGATTCCAAATCAGAAAGATACCACACACAAAAAATAAATAGAATTATAGGCCAATATCACTTCTGAATACAGATACTAAAATCCTCAACAAAATATTAGCAAACTAAATTCAACAATACATTAAAAGAATCATACACCATGATCATGTGGGAAATATCCCAGGGATCCAAGGCTGGTTCAATCGACAATCAATGTGAAACATTGCATTAACAAATTGAGGAATACAAATCATACAATCTTCTCAATACATGCATGAAAAGCTTTTGACACAATTCAACATCCATTTATGGAAAATCTCTCAACAATATGGTTTTAGAGGGAATATACCTCAACATAATAAAGGCCATATATGACAAACCCACAGTTAACATAGCATTCAATAGTGAAAAGCTGAAAGCATTTCCTCTAAGATCAGGAACAAGGCAGGGATACCCACTCTTGTCAGTTTTGTTCAACATTGTATCGGAAGTCCTAGCCACAGCAACAAGACAAGAAAAAAAAAAAGTGAAGTCAAAATTGGAAAGGAATCAATAAAACTGTCATTGTGTGAAGATGACATAATACTATATATAGAAAATCCTAAAGATTTTTGATGCCACCAAAAAGCTATTAAAACTCATCAATGAATTCAGTAAAGTTTCAGGATACAAAATTAATATACAAAAATCTTGCATTTTTCTACACTAACAACAAACTATCAGAAAGAGAAATTAAGGAAACAATCCCATATACAACTGCAAAAAAAAAAAAAAAAAAAAAGAATACAATACCTAGGAATAAATATAACTAAGGAGGTAAAGACTTGTATTCAGGAAACTTAAGACACTGATGCAAGAAATTGAAGACAGTACAAACAAATGTAAAGATACATTTTGCTCCTGGATTGGAAGAATTAATATTGTTAAAATGACCATATTCACCAAGGTGATCTACAGATTTAATGCAATTCCTGTCAAAACACCAATAACATTTTTCACAGAACTAGAACAAATAATTCTAAGATTCATATGTAAATACAAAGACCTGGAATAGCTAAATCAATCTTGAGAAAGAACAACAATTCTGAAGGTATTATACTCCCTGATTTTAAACTATACTATAGTGTGACAGTAATCAAACAGTATGATACTAGCACAAAAACTGACACATATATCAAGGGAACAGAATAGAGATCCCAGAAATAAACCCACACTTACATGGTCAATTAATCTATGACAAAGAATGCAAGTACATGCAATAAGGAAAAGACAGCCTCTAATAAATGGTGTTGGGAAAACTGGACAACTTCATGAAAAAGAATAAAACAACCATTTTCTCATACCATATACAAAAATAAACTCAAAATGGATTAAAGAATTAAATGTAAGACCTGAAACCATAAAAACCCTAAAATAAAATATAGGTAGTGTGTCCTTTGACATCAATTGGAGCAATATTTTTGGGGATCTGTTTCCTCAGGTAAGGGAGACAAAAGTAAAAATAAACAAGTGAGACTGTGCCACACTAAAAACTTTTGCACAGCAATGTAAACCATCAATAAAACAAAAAGGCAACCTGCTGAATTTGAGAACATATTTGAAAATAATATATTTGGTAAAGGGTTAATATTCAAATTATATAAAGAATCATACAATTCAATAGCAAAGAAACAATCCAATATAAAAATGGGCAGAGGTCCCGAATAGATAGTTTTCCAAAGAAGACATGCAAATTAACAATAAGCACTTGGAAAGATGCTCAACATCACTGATAATCAGGGAGATGCAAATCTAAACCACAATGAGATATCACCTCACTCCTGTCAGAAGAGTTAGCATCAAAAAGACAAAATATAACAAGTGTTGGAAGAAGGGAGCTCTCATGCACTCTTGATGAGAATGTAAATTTGTACAGCCACTATGGAAAACAGTATGGAGGTTTCTCAAAAAAATTAAAACTAGAACCAGCATGTAATCCAGCAACTCTACTTCTGGGTATTTATCTGAAGAAATTAAAAAAAAAAAAAAAAAAGCACTAATTAGAAAAGATAGATGCACCTTTATGTTCACTGCAGCACTATTTAAAATAGCCAAGATAGGGAATCAACCTAAGTGTCCATTGTAGATGAATGAATAAAGAAGATGTTATATATATAATGGAGTATGACTCTGCCATAGCAAAGAATGAAATCTTGCCATTTGTGACAACATGAATGGACTTAGAGTGTCTTACAGTAAGGAAAATGTCAGACAGAGAAAGACAGATAAGGTATGATCTCACTTATATGTGGAATCTAAAAGGAAAACAAATGAACAAACAAAACAGAAACAGAATTTATAGATACAGAGAACAAACAGGTGGTTGCCAGAGAGAAGGGGTTTGGGAAAACGAGTGAAATAAGTGAGGGAGACTAAGAGGCACAAACTTCCAGTTACAAAATAAACTAGTCACAGAAATGAACTGTAAAGCATGGGGAATATGGTCAACTTTATTATAATATCTTTGTATGGTGACAGATGGTTACTAAATATACCATGAAGATAATTTTGTAATATATAGAAATATCAAATCACTACAAAATAACATAGAGTTGTAGGTCAATTACACTTCAGAAACAAACAAACAAACAAAAAAAACAAACTCATAGAAAAAGAGATCAGATTTGAGATTACCAGAGAAGGGGAGTGGGGGGAGCACTAATTGAATGAAGGTGGTCAAAAGATACAAATTTCTAGTTACAAGTTAAATAAGTACTAGGGATGTAATGTACATTATGATTAATGTAATTAATACTGCTATTATGTTATATGTGAAAGTTTTTCTCTTCTCAAGGAAATTTTTTTTTCTTTTATTTTACATCTATATGAGATGATGGATGTTTAGTAAACTTATTATGATAGTACTTCATGTTGTATATAAGTCAAATCATTATGCTGTACAACTTAAGATTATACAGTGCTGTATATCAATTACATCTCAATAAAACTGGAAGAAAAAATAGAAGAAATGGCTTTTAACTTAAAAAAAATAATAATTAACAGAAACTTTCAAGATAAGGACTGAAGGACATCAATGTCAGTGAAAAGCTTAAAGTTTCTAGTTTGTCTTCAGAAATGGAACATAGAGTTCTTTGGGAAAAAAGAATGAGAACAGATGCAGTATAAGTTAAAAAGAAGTGAAAAATAAAGTTATAAAAATGAATACATTGAGTAACTACTCTAAATACCCATCAGTGGTAGTTGTGAATATCAAATAAAATAGAACATGTGAATTATATAGTAAATTTTACATATTATGATATAAACATTGAGCTTTCTACATTATTTTGCTTTATTATATTTGGTGGATATTATTGGTTCCCTTCCCCCTATCTAGTGTCTCTTCCTCTATCCTTCTAAACCTGTGATTGTGTTCTGCTTTCCATGCCACCTACCCATGCACCTGAGGGAATATTGAAATCACCAACAAATATGGGGGTTGGCCTGATTGGTCTAAACATAATTCCTCCACTTTCCCAGTGACTGGCCCAAAAATGTGTATGTAACCTAATTCAGACCAACCATGGAAGGGGACTAGATTTGGGGGGAATGTATCTTCCTAACTTATAAAGCTAACTTCCTTTCTCCTCTTATGCCATCATATGGGAATAGGGAATAGCTGCCATCCCTCCTCTAAATCTTCAGGTTGGAGCCAATATTTTGTAGAGGGGAGAATCAAGAAATTTTGGCAAAGAAATTCAGAGATGTTGAGTTTAGTCAGTCCTTGAAGCCTATCATTTCACTGTACTTTCTCTTACGTGAGCCAAAAATTTCCTAATGGCTTTAGCCAATTAGTTTGAGTTTGGTGTTCTATTACTTGCAGCACAAAGCCTCCCTTAAATATCTTATCATTATCTGTATTATTGAAGATAATTATGCTATAAGGAGAAATATTTTCTCATTCCTAGGAAAAAATTTATAGTTCTGTAGCAATGTTACCATTTAATCAATGAGGACAACTCAATGAATACATTTCTGAAAGACAACAAATCAGTGACAGCAGCTTGTTTCTAAGTCAGGCAATCAGAGTGCATTCACACCTAAAAACATGCTTCTGAATGTTACCCAGTGAACAAAAATCTCACTTGAGCATGGATGTTTCTTTTTTCATTTTCTTTTTTTTTTTTTTAATTTATTCATTTTTGGCTGCACTGTGTCTTTGTTGCTGTTCATAGGCTTTCTCTAGTTGTGGTGAGCAGAGGCTACTCTTCATGGCGGTGCACAGTCTTCTCATTGCAGTGACCTCTCTTGTTGTGGATCACGGGCTCTAGGCACGTGGGCTTCAGTAGTTGTGGCTAGTGGGCTATAGAGCACAGGCTCAGTAGCTGTGGTACATGGGATTAGTTGCTCCACAGCATGTGGGATCTTCCCTGCCCAGAGACTGAACCCGTGTCCCCTGCATTGGCAGGCAGATTCTTAACCACTGCACCACCAGGGAAGCCCAGAGCATGCATGTTTCTATAGCCAACATCAACTTGCACTTCTGAAAGTTTGCCAGATCTTGAATACGAAACTTCCTTAAAATCATAAGATCATAGCCCTGCTCTGCCTCAAGAGTGTACATGACCAACATAGCCTCTTTAAATTAAATAAGCAATAAATTATTTTTGTGTTTTGACATCTCTGACATCTCCTTCTTCATAATAGGAACTCTAAAAATAAAGCATTTAATTTGTCCAAGGATACAGTACTATGACACTTAGATATTTCTCAGTCAGGTGTCAGAATATGCCTTGTATAAAACAAATAATCCTGTGGAATCTGTTTTCCAATTTTAAAAAATGGCTATAATTTATGAATCCTTAAAGATGGTTTAAAATATTTCAGTGGTATTTAAGTAGATTTACTACTGGAGACATATTCTCTATAGGAAATAATCCTGTGAGGGATATTACAGTAAAGAATTTTCTGTTTATGTAAATAATCACCTTTTTACCTCATTTGGTTCATAGACTAGATTGCTTTGTTGTGTAATTCTTTAAGATCTGGTCAACATTTAGCAAAAATACACTATTTGGACTGTTGTATCTTTAAAAAGCAATTATTTTATGTCTTCCATATAACCAGAATATTATCACAAGCAGTATAAATGTGTGTATTGATGAGTAGTCCTCTGTTGCCTATACAAACAACTGATCATTGTAGATATTACCCAACGAACCTCCTGCTCAAGTAACAAAGCAGGCACAAATAATACCGTAATCTATGAAACGTGATTTGGGAGTTGTCCTGACCAAAAACATCTGAATAATGCTGGACTATGTTTCAAATACAAATGTGCTAGGAAAGGTAAAACATCGTCACTACAATTTACATTTAATCTAGTTAATAAGATTAATTTCTTCTGTTTTAGGAAAGGTCAGGGACCTCATGAGCAAAAGTATCTGATGAGGGGGGCTGTGTATTTCTTCAAGAGAAGAAATAGTAATAAAGTGTCTTCAGTTCAATTCACATATCAGGTAATCTCCCAAAGAGGTCAACATAAAAAATATGCATGCCTGGCAGCCCTTTCCAGCATTCGTTTCATGTGGGAGTCATGCAAAATAGAAAATTGACTTGCCTGATGTTAGCAGGAGCTCTCCTGCCCTGTGTGAAAATTAGCATGCTGGAGTTCCAATAAAAAAAAAAAAAATTCTCCAGGTTTATCTCACTTTAAAATATATTTGTGTAAGAGTTTATTGGTAAATAAAGAACTTTATTATCTATAGAGAAAAAACATTGGACTCAAGTTAACTTTCACCTGGAAGCTTTATTACTCTGCTCTGCACAAGCAACTTCAACCAGAGAATATAATGTGAAAATTATTTGGATTATCTAAATAAACATTACATAAAAGACATGATGAAGAGGTTAAGTGATGGAGGAATAGAACAAAAAAGTCGAGTCAGTAGTTTATATGATTATTTTTAATGTATAAGTCACTTGTTGTTTTGCATATGCTAAAACTAATGCAGGTTTGTTTCAATTTTATTTAGCCTGACTCTTGAGATAAGGTCAATTCTCATGTGAAAGTGCTCAGCATTAGGTATCTAAAGCTGCTATTTTCTGCAGAGTTTAGTTTAGGTCTTTTTAGCTTATCTCGTTGTTTTGAAGGAACAGCCCAGAGAATTGCACTGTCCCAGTCTGGGCTATAACATTGTGTCAGATTCTGTTTATTTGAAAACTAGTAAAAATGACCATTTTTCTACTATATTAATGTTCATGAGCAGTATTCAAAAAATTTATGGGTCTTTGATTTTTGTTTCTTGTAATTATTTATACTCACACAATCCATCATCTAAGTGAATTTCCTTACATAGTAGCTGCTTAAACTGGTTCTTGAAACTCCCATTCCATCTTCCTTCTACTTGAAAAGATTAGAAAATTAAGGAAATAACCTACATTTCCTAGACCTTCTTTTAGCTAGGAATCTGGATGTCATTCAGGTTCTCCTGATCTGATGCACTTGGGTGGCAGTTGAAGGCAAAACTTCACAGGGACCAATCCTCATTCTGTAGCAGTTGGAGAGCAATACCTTTATAGCAGCTGGTCTCTGCATTCCAACATCTAACCAAAATCTTTGTGGTTGAGAAAGCCAGTTGTAATGGCAAAAAAAAAAAAAAAAAAAAAGTGTCAGTGATTACAACAGCAGCTTGTTGACCTCTGTACCCTGACTGAGGTGGTGAGACCTGGAAATCAACTGGTGATAATCCAAAGTTTACAGTAATTTTTGTAGCATCAAATTGCATCTACTAAACCTCTTTCTATTTGAAATGCCTAAAGCAAGGTCTGTTTCCTTATCTGAGCCTTGACAGGCATTTTACTAGCTTACAAGTTACTTTTATTTTTAAAATTCTGTTTGTGATTTTTAAAAGCAAAACAAACATCAACAACAAACACTCAAACTCTACCTACCCAGACCTCAGATTAAACCTCTACTAAAGAAAAGGAAAGCACTTAGAATGAGAACCTCCTCTTACTCTGGACTCCTACTGTACAACTCCTGGAAGAGAATAAGTTTCAAACCTGCTTTTAACTTTTTAAAACTTTCTTCAAATGAAACTGTTAACTCCTACTCTACTTTCTCTTATGGGTACATACAATTTCAGATGGCTCATAGACCCTTCTTGCATACCGTAGGAGCTGATGCAAGCCAAGCTAAGAACACTTAATTTAGAGCAGAAATTTTCAACCAGGGGAAAATTTGCCTCTCAGGGGATATTTGGCAATGTCTGAAAACATTTTTATTTATCACAGTTAGGACTGGGTTGTTACTTGTATCTAGTAAGTAGAAGCCAGAGATGCTGTTAAACATCCTATATTGCACAGAACAATCATCCACAACAGAGAACTATCTGGCTCAAAATATCAACAATGCCAAGGATGAAAAACCCTGGTTGAGAGTAGATCACACAAGGGATTTGTATTAAATAAAAGCACATTGGTAGACTAGGTCTCTCTGACAAAAAAAAAAAAAAAAAAAAAAAAAAAAAGAAAAGAAAAGAAAATGGTGGACTAGGTAATTCTGTCCAACTCTTTTGCTGAAAAGAACAAAAAAACTTGAGACTATATGTGAATATATAATATATATAATATATATGGTGTATATATATTTACTAATTTTTATTGAGGTAAAATTCACAGAACACAAAATTAATTATTTCAAAGTGTTCAATTCAGTGGCAGTTAGTATTGCACATTTGCAATATTGTTCAACCACTTCTATTTAGTTCCAAAATTTTCCATCACCCTAAAAGGAAATATTGTACCTATTAAGCAGTTTACTCTCCATTCTCCTTCATCCCACCTCTGCTATAATCAAACTGTGTGAGTTTGGGAAGTCTTTGGAGCTCAGTTTCTCTTAAAATTAAGGGTGAGTGGCCTAACCTAATCTCTAAAATCAATTCCCTCTACAAAATTATCTGCACAGATTGCCACATGAAAGTCATGGCTATTTACATGCCACAAAGAATTCCTTCACATGTTCCTTGTAAACAAAGCCCAAGCTCTTCTTTTAGCACCTGTATACCAACGTGGCTTTTAAAAATATCACTAATCCCATGACTCTGAACTCTGCCTGCATGAAAGTGTTCTTCATCTTTCTTGTTTCTTGTACTGTACTCCAGGGGTCCCCAACCCCTGGGCCACAAACTGGTACCAGTCCATGGCCTGTTGGGAACCGGGCCACACAGCAGGAGGTGAGCAGTGGGCAAGTGAGAGAAGCTTAATCTGCATTTACAGCTGCTCCCCATTGCTTGCATTACCACCTGAACTCCACCTTCTGTCAGATCAGTGGTGGCATCATATTCTCAAAGGACTGCAAACCCTACTGTGAACTGCACATGCAAGGGATCTAAATTGTGCACTCCTTATGAGAATCTAATGCCTGATGATCTGAGGTGGAGCTGAGGAAGTGATTCTAGCTCTGGGGAACAGCTTCAAATAGAGATTATCATTAGCAGGGAGGTTTGACTGCACAGAGACCATAATAAATCAATTGCTTGCAGACTCATATCAAAACCCTACCAGTGAGTGGCAAGTGAAAACAAGCTTAGGGCTCCCACTGATTCTGCATTATGGTGAGTTGTATAATTATTTCAT
Source organism: Lipotes vexillifer (assembly GCF_000442215.2). NCBI lineage: Eukaryota > Metazoa > Chordata > Mammalia > Artiodactyla > Lipotidae > Lipotes > Lipotes vexillifer. The sequence continues at coordinate 1,097,928 of NW_006791020.1, read as the reverse complement.
TATATATTACAATGTAATAATAATAGAAATAAAGTGCACAATACATATAATGTGCTTGAACCATCCCCAAACCATCCTGCCCCCCCCCTAGTCTGTGGAAAAATTGTCTTCCACTAAACTGGTCCCTGGTGCCAAAACTGTTGAAGACCACTGTACTAGAGCATTATCTAACACTGCTTGTGACTCAGGTGTATGTGAGGAACAATAGCACATGCATCTTCAGGGCTGAAAATATGTTGCCTCTTAACTCCTTGGAGATTTTTCCTGTAGAGAAAATATCATTCAACAATATCCACTGACTGCTCCTGCTCCAGTCAGCTGGCACCACACAAACAAAAGAGGAGACTACTGGAAATTGTTTAATTATGTGACATAGTTGCCCTCCAGACCTCCCAAATCCTTGAGTTGAGATTGACTAGAAGCCTAATACACACTGTGTGGACACACAAAGCCTTCCTAAGACTTTGGGTATTCCCATAGAGGCTCAAGTTCTAAGGCTCTCTTCTGCCTTCAGGTGCCTCTTTCTAAGTCTGCTTCCTTTGGTCCCTACAGCACTGACACAGGTGTGAACCACCAACTTGGTTTTTGTTACACATGTACACACACAGTCAAAACCAAAAAACAAACAAACAAAAAAAGTTCTTAATGAAAGCATTTAAGAATGCAATGGTCATTATTGAATAAATGGAGAAAATAAATACTAGGTGGGGGACATTTACCATTACAACTGCACATCAAGTTAAATAGAAAATAATTATGTTCTTAAAAGTCCTGTCAACCTTCCTTAAGACATTCATGAGATAAACCTCACAGGGTGTCTCCTATCCAGAAATTCAGGTTCAGTTTATTGGGGTAGGACTCAGTAATATGAATTTCAGCAGTCATATGGGACAAATACAGGAGGTCGATGAGCCACACAGAGAGAAACTATGCCTTAGGGTCTCACTTTCTCCTTCAGAAGCTTAGCAACAAATTTCATTAAGAATAGTTTCCTTAAAAAGAATTCCAATTCTAGCCGCTAAAAAAAGAAAAATTTCTCTTCATTTTACTTTTAATTTGGTTAGTGGCAAAAAAGCATATTGATAATTAAGGCCCTGGGTGACTATATAGTATCTAGATAACTCTACAAAAAATAACCTTTAAAAAAAAAACAGATTCAGAACTAGCCTGAAAGAGGGCTACTATAGATATCTTCTTCATTTCTTGGAGCTACCATGGTAATTTGTGGTAACTTTGATATATATATATATATGATACAATATAGTTGTGTGTGTTGTGTATGGGGTGTGTGTGTGTGTGTGTGTGTGTGTGTGTGTGTGTGTGTGTGTGTATGTGTGTGTGTGTGTGATGTGATACCATTAGAGTTCTGGAAGAGGAACAGATTATAAAACACATACGTGCTATTATGCTTAGAAGACTGTACCCCTCCTGTCACTGAATCAAATACATTGATTAGATAAGCAAGTTAGGAAGGAAAAGGAACCCTAATCAAAAAATGTCCTAGTCAAAGTTAAAGGGAAACGTAAAGGAAGAGATTTAAATACTTTCCATTGTGAAACCTTGAATCTCCAAAAAACTGAGGCTTTCTGTTGCCTGTATCTATCTTAATTAGAGACATCTAACATGCTTGCCTTTTAACTTCTTCAATAGCTTTATTTTGCAGAGCGTAATGATACAATCATTTTATTATGGTAATAAAATATGCATTATAAGATTCAAATAAAACTGAATGGCTGAACTGAAAAAGTGGAAATCCTCTCATCTCCTTCCTTCTTCCAGACGGATTTTTATTGAAATACAAACAATCACAATCACAGAAACACATACTCACAAGCATATATATATATATATATATATATATATATATATATATATATA
>NW_006791020.1:1084231-1096040 GCF_000442215.2 Lipotes vexillifer | reverse complement strand
CGGTACGCAGGCCTCTCACTGTTGTGGCCTCTCCCGTTGTGGAGCACAGGCTCTGGACGCGCAGACTCAGCGGCCATGGCTCACGGGCCCAGCCACTCCGCAGCATGTGGGATCTTCCCGGACCGGGGCACGAACCCACGTCCCCTGCACCGGCAGGTGGACTCAACCACTGCACCACCAGGGAAGCCCAAGCATATAATTTTAAACATATATTGGATTATGCTCTGTATTTTCTTTATGGCAATTTACTTTTTTCTATTTCTTAAACCAATGTTCTCTTTCAGTGACAGAACATTGGCCTATCTTATTCTTTCCAAAGGGAGCATTGGACTCTGATAGCTGTATACTACTATTTGTTCAATCAGTCCCCTATTGTGGAGGACAGCCATTTATTTCATTTTAAAATAGTTTTTGTTTCTTAATAAAAATGTTTATGCATGATTTTAAAAATTAAAAAACTCAAAGGAGTGAAATTTTAAGTTTTCCTCTTATCCAGCCCCTAGAAGCAGCCACTATTAGAAATTTGGTGTTTTTGTTTTTTAATGTGTTTGTTGTTTTTTAAGCTTTTTGGGGGCATTTACATTAAAAATTTTGAATAATTTTTTTTAAATGTAGCACATTAACAAGAAATTGTCTTGATTTTCTTATATTATTATAAGAATATAATACTATATTATTCTAGTGGTCAACGTTGAAACTTTAGATAGTAAACTAAAACTCCCAGTCTTTGCCATAACAATCTCAGAGTGTATTTATGGGCTTATAATGGGAAAGATGATAAGCACATATATGTCCTTCCACTCTGCTCTCTTCTCCATTTTCTTGTTTTTAAAATACTATTTATATTTAACATATACAGTTTGTTCCTTGATTAAAATCATCTTCTATGTTTTCTCATAAAGTTGATTATGAAATTTATCATCCAATGAAAGTATTAAAAATATGAATATTATGTATAAATCATTCTCTACAGACTACTTGGGTAGTGAAACAATATCCACAGGGAAGGAAATGTATTCATTTGTCCCTAAATCTGTGTTGCTTTATTTATTTTATTTTTTGCTGTACGTGGGCCTCTCACTGTTTTGGCCTCTCCCGTTGCGGAGCACAGGCTCCGGACACGCAGGCTCAGCGGCCATGGCTCACGGGTCCAGCCGCTCCGCGGCATGTGAGATCCTCCCAGACCGGGACACGAACCCGTGTCCCCTGCATCGACAGGTGGACTCTCAACCACTGTGCCACCATGGGAGCCCTAAATCTGTGTTGCTTTAAAGAGAATGCCACAGGCATCCAGAGTCATAGGAGTCTCCTGTGATTTTTTTCACCTCGATTGTTTTAACTCAAGCTTAGAGTGATTGCCATTGTCAGTTTACTAGCATATATCCTAAATAATATATTCAAGTTGAGTTTAATAGACATAGGTCTATATCAAATAACATGCATATTTGAAAAATATTATTTTTCATATGTATGGTTGCTTATTGCTTTCACACTTGATTAATGGTTTTTCAATGCATAAAGATACCAGAAAATATAATTTGCCCTCTTAGAATTTTTTTCTTACTGAAGTGTAACTGACTTACAATATTATATTAGTTTCAGCTGTAAATATAGTGATTTGATATTTTTATACATTATAATATGATTGTCATTGTAAGTCTAGTCACCATCTGCCACTCTACAAAATTATTATAATATTATTGACTATATTCCCAATGCTGTATGTTAGATCTCAGTGATTTATTAATTTTATGACTGGAAATTTGTATCACTTAATCTTCCTCACCTATTTCACTCATCCTCCCCCAAACCCCTTCCCTCTGACAACCACGTTTGTTCTCTGTATCAATTAGTCTGTCTCTGTTTTCTTTATGTTTGTTCATTTGTTTTTTTTTTAGATTCCACATATAAGTGAGATCATAGGTATTTGTCTTTCTGTCTGACTTATTTCACTTAGCATAATACACTCTAGGTCCATCCATGTTGTCACAAATGGCAAGATTTCATTCCTTTTCATGGCTGAGTGGTAGCCCATTGTGTGTATACAGCTGCTTTATCCATTCGTCTATCAATGGGCACTGAGGATGCTTCCATATTTTGGCTATTTTTTTTAATAGATCTTTATTGGAGTATAATTGCTTCACAGTACTGTGTTAGTTTCTGTTGCACAACAAGGAGAATCAGCCATATGCGTACACATGTCCCTATTTCCCCTCCCTCTTGAGCCTCCCTCCCATACACCCTATCCCACCCCTCTAGGTCATCACACAGCACCGAGTCAATCTCCTTGTGCTATGCCGCTGCTCCCCACTAGCCAACTATTTTACGTTCAGTAGTGTATATATGTCGATGTTACTCTCACTTCACCCTAGCTTCCCCCTCCCACCCCAAGTCCTCAAGTCCATTTTCTATGTCTACCTCTTTATTCCTGCTCTGCAAATAGGTTGGTTCATCAGTACCTTTTTTTTTTTAATTCCATATATATGCATTAGCATATGGTATTTGTTTTTCTCTTTCTGACTTACTTCACTCTGTATGACAGACTATAGATCCATCAACCTCACTAAAACTTATTCAATTTTGTTTCTTTTTATGGCTGAGGAATATTCCATTGTATATATGTGCCATATCTTCTTTATCCATTCATCTGTCAATGGACATTTAGGTTGGTTCCATGTTCTGGCTATTTAAAATAGTGCTACAATGAATATTGTGGTACATGTCTCTTTTTGAATTATGGTTTTCTCAGGGTATATTCCCATTAGTGGGATTGCTGGGTCATATGGTAGTTCTATTTTAGTTTTTTTAAGTAACCTCCATACTCTTTTCCATAATGGTTGTATCAATTTACACTCTCCAGAAAATGGGCATAGAGGAAACTTACCTCAACATAATAAAGGCCATATATGACAAACACACAGCAAGCATCATACTCAATGGTGAAAAACTGAAAGCTTTTCCACTAAGATCAGGAACAAGACAAGGAAGTCCACCCTCACTGCTTTTTTGCAACATAGTTTTGGAATTCCTAGCCACAGCAGTCAGAGAAGAAAAAGAAATAAAAAGAATACAAATTGGAAAAGAAGAAGTAAAACTGTCACTCTTTGCCAATGACATGATACTATACATGGAAAATCCTAAAGATGACAGCAGAAAACTACTAAAACTAATAAATGAATTTGGTAGGTTTTCAGGATATAAAATTAATGCACAAATATGTCACCCCATCTCCCAATTCATCCTGTCACCCACTTTCCCCTTGATAACCATTAGTTTATTCTCTAAATCTGTGACTCTATTTCTGCTTTGCAAATAAGTTAACCTTTACTATTTTTCTAGATTGCACATATAAGCAATATTATAAAATATTTTTTTTTCTCTTTCTGACTTACTGCACTCTTTATGACAGTCTCCATGTCCATTCACATCTCTGTAAATGGCATTATTTTGCTCCTTTTCATGGATGAGAAATGTTCCATTTGTATATGTACCACATATTCTCTATCCATTCCTCTGTCAGTGGACATTTAGGTTGATTCCATGTCCTGGCAATTGTAAATAGTGCTGCAATGAACATTGGGGTGCATGCATCATTTTGAATTATGGTTTCTCTCCAGATATATGCCTAGGAGTGGGATTGCTGGGTCATATGGTAGCTCTATTGTGAGTCTTTTAAGAAACCTCCATACTGTTCTCCATAGTGGCTGTACCAATTTATATACTCACCAACAGTTTAAGAGAGGCCCCTTTTCTCCATACTCTCTCCAGCATTTATTGTTTGTAAAAATTTTAATGATGGCCATTCTGACTGGTTTGAGGTGATACCTCATTGTAGTTTTGATTTGCATTTCTCTAATAATTAGTATGTTGAGCATATTTTCATTTGTTTGTTGGTCATCTGTATGTCTTCTTTGGAGTCCAAAACCTATGGGATGCAGCAAAATCAGTTCTAAGAGGAAAGTTTATAGTAATACAATCCTACCTCAAGAAACAAGAAAAATCACAAATAAACAACCTATCCTTACACCTGATCAAGGCAGAAATAAATGAAATAGAAATGAAGAAAACAATAGCAAAGTTCAATGAACCTAAAAGCTGGTTATTTGAAAAGATAAAAAAATTGATAAACCTTTAGCCAGATTCATCAAGAAAAAAAAGGGAGAGGATTCAAATCAATAAAATTAGAAAAGAAAAAGAAGTTACAACAGACACCACAGAAATAGAAAGGATCATAAGAGATTACTACAAGCAACTATATGTCAATAAAATGGGCAACATAGAAAAAATGTACAAATTCTCAGAAAGATATGACCTTCAAGACTGAACCAGGAAGAAATTGAAAATATGAACAGGCCAATCACAAGTAATGAAATTGAAACTGTGATTAAAAATCTTCCAACAAACAAAAGCCCATGGCCACATGGTTTCACAAGTGAATTCTATCAAACATTTAGAGAAGAGTTAACACCTGACTTTCTGAAACTCTTCCAAAAACATGCAGAGGAAGGAATAAATTCATTCTATGAAGCCACCATCACCCTGATACCAACACCAGACAAAAATATCACAAAAAAAGAAAATTACAGGCCAATATCACTGAAGACCATAGACACAAAAATCCTCAACAAAATAGTAGCAAACAGAATCCAACAACATATCAAAAGTATCATACACCATGATCAAGTGGCATTTATCCCAGGGATGCAAGGATTTTTCAATATATGCAATTCAATCCATGTAATACACCACATTAACAAGCTGAAGAATAAAAACCATGTGGTCATCTCAATAAATTCAGAATAAACTTTTGACAATATTCAACACCCATTTATGATAAAAACTTTCCAGAAAGTGGGTTAGAGGAAATTTACCTCCACATAATAAAGGGCATATATGACAAACCTATGGCTAACATCATACTCAATGGTGAAAAGCTAAAAGCATTTCCTCTAAGATCAGGAACAAGGCAAGGATGTCCACTGATGCCACTTTTATTCAACATAATTTTGGAAGTCTTAGCCATGGTTATAAGAGAGAAAAAGAAATAAAAGGAATCTAAATTGAAAAAGAAGAAGTAGGGCTTCCCTGGTGGCACAGTGGTTGAGAGTCTGCCTGCTAATGCAGGGGACACATGTTCGTGCCCCAGTCCGGGAAGATCTCACATGCTGTGGAGCGGCTAGGCCCGTGAGACATGGCTGCTGAGCCTGCACGTCCAGAGCCTGTGCTCCACAATGGGAGAGGCTACAACAGTGAGAGGCCCAAAAAAAAAAAAAAAAAAAAAAGGAAGTAAAACTGTCACTTTTTTTCATATTACATGACACTGTACATATAAAATTTAAAAATGCTACCAGAAAATTACAAGAACACATCAAAGAATTTGGTATAGTTGCAGGATACAAAATTAATGCACAGAAATCTCTTGCATTCCTATACATTAACAATGAAAGATCAGAAAGAGAGATTAAGAAAACAACACCATTTACCATTGCATCATAAAGAATAAAATACACAGGAATAAACCTACCTAAGGAAGCAAAAGACCTGTACTCACAAAACTCTAAGATACTAATGAAAGAAATCGAGGATGAAACAAATAGATGGTGATATATGCCATGTTCCTGGGTTGGAAGAATCTATATTGTAAAAATGACTATACTACCCAAAGCAATCTACACATTGAATGCAATCCCTATCAAATTACCAAGGGTATTTTTCACAGAATTAGAACAAAAATTTTACACTTTGTATGGAAACACAAAAGACTCTGATAGCCAAAGCAACTTTGAGAAAAAAAATTGGAGTTGGAGGAATTAGGGTCCCTGATTCAGACTATACTACAAAGGTACAGTAATCAAGACAGTATGGTACTGGAACAAAACCAGAAATATAGATCAATGGAACAGGATAGAAAGCCCAGAGCTAAAGCCACACACCTATGGCCACCCAATCCATTACAAAGGAGGGAAGAATATACAATGAAGAAATGAGAGTCTCTTCAATAAGTGGTGCTGGGAAAACTGGACAGCTACATGTAAAAGAATGAAATTAGAACACTCCCAAACACTGTACACAAAAATAAATTCAAAATGGATTAAAGACCTAAATGTAAGGCTGGATACCATAAAATTCTTAGAGGAATACATAAGCAGAACACTCTCTTACATAAATCACAGCAAGATCTTTTTTGATCTAACTCATAGAGTAATGGAAATAAAAACAAAAATTATCAAATGGGACTTAATTAAACTTAAAAGCTTTTGCAAAGCAAAGGAAATCATAAACAATATGAAAAGACAAGCCTCAGAATGGGAGAAGATATTTGCAAATGAAGCAATTGACAAAGGATTAATCTCCAAAATATAGAAACAGCTCATGAAGCTCAATATCTGGAAGACAAATAACCCAATCAAAAAATGGGTGGAAGACCTAAATAGACATTTCTACTTTGCATTTACCTTGCTTGGAGTTTATTTTGTTTCTTAAATTTGTGAATTAGGATTATTCTCAGACTGAAGAATTGCTCTATCAGATACTAGTGGCAGAAGACCCCTTTTGACCTCAGTTTAAAACGTTTACCTAGTTAAGGAGTCAAGGTCTTTTGCTTTGTCCTCACAGCAATAAACATGTAGAAATTTTCTTAGTCAAATTAATGTGTTGGCCTGAACCACCTGGATAACTAATAGATAGGCAGATTTATATGCATGAAAGATTCAGAGTATTTTTTCATCTCTCAATACTTTCATTTTTAAACATGCAAAGCAACATCTAGGAAGTGCTAAGTTTTTATTACTTATACAATCCAATAAAAAATCTAGTAAATAATTTTAAAATAGTCTTATTAAAATCAGAGTTGTGTGTGCTTTTGACTGACTTCCCCTTCTGTTTCTCTCTACACAATCTACCTTTTAATGTGATAAGAAAAGTATCCAAACTTAGACTTCTCTTCAGTTAAATATAAATCCTTAAGCAATACAATCAGTTTCCTTAAGTTCTAGAGAAAAAAAAAAAAAACAAAAACACACACACACTTTTTGACTCTTTAAATTTTCTCTGATTGTTCAAGATATATTTTGTTAGTAAATGTTTCCCAGTGATAATATAACTATTTCTCAATAGTAATGATATTCATCTCTAAGATAATTTTGTAATATGAATCAAATAATTACTATATCAGTGGTAAGCAATATTTTTTTAACCAGGACTCATTAAATTTCAAGGAAAACAAAAATGGGGATGAACCTTTTTTTGTTATGTCCCTACTCCAAAGAAACATATTTTGGAGGGGGGAGATCCCACAGAGAAAACATGAGTATTCTCATGATTTAAATCAGGAGTCAGGAGTTGACATTCTGTTAAGTGCAAACAGTAAATGTTTTAAACTTCATGAGCCATAGGGTTTCTGTCACAACTACTGGTCCTTTATAACTCAAAAGACAATATATAAACAAGTGGGTATAGTTGTGTTCCAATACAACTTTCTTTACAAAAACAGGTAGTGGGCCAAATTTGATATTATTCTTTCCATTATATTCAGCCCTACTTCTATCCTCAAATAAAATATTCTTATAAGGCTAAATCCTCACAATGATAAAAAAAAACCTGGTTAATAATTTAACTAGATGACCATAAGGCAGCATCGTCATCTTTATCTACTACAGTGAGGTTTCTGTGCATGACAGACTTAAAACTGAGAAAGTTAAAAGTAAGTTAGGGTTTTCCTGGTGGCGCAGTGGTTGAGAGTCTGCCTGCCGATGCAGAGGACATGGGTTCGTGCCCCGGTCCGGGAAGATCCCACATGCCGTGGAGCAGCTGGGCCCGTGAGCCGTGTCCGAAGCCTGTGCTCCGCAACGGGAGAGACCACAACACTGAGAGGCCCATGTACCGCAAAAATAAAAGAGTAAGACAAAGTCCATATTTATTCCTTTTTCCAAGAAATCATTAGGGTATTCAGTTTTTAAAAAGCCTATTGGCGTACCTAAGGGTCCATAAAACTTATATACTAGAAATTTTAGTGAACATGAGTCAGCTTTTATCCTATTGAACTCATAAGAGCCTTGCACATAATGAGCACTCCTTCTTCCTTCTCTTTGTTTTCATACTCTCTCCTAGCTTCTACCTTCCTCTCTCATCACACATGGTCATTATTCTCTCCCTGCCTTTTAAAAAAATATATTGGCATTCCTTAAAACTTGGTCCTAACCAATTTCTGTTCTCACACTCTACTTGCTCCTTGGGTCATCTCATTTATATCTATGACTTCCATTATCAAAATGTTTACAAATCTCATTCATTCATTCAGTGAACATTGTTCTAAGTAGTAAAATATTATAACACTGAACCTAAGGATACATTCTTTTTTAAAAGAGCTTAAAATTTAGGGGAGGGCAAACAATAAAACTTAAACAAAGAAGATGTGATTAAATAAAATAGGTTAATGTGACAGAAGAAAATAAGGGTTTTACTCTAGGTTTATTCTAAGTTGGGTAATCAGGAAAGGACTCACAGAGGTTGTGATGTTTCATCTAAGACAGGAGTGATAAGAAAAGCAACATATGCAAAGAGTTATCCATCAGAAGAAACAACTAGTTCAAAGGCACTTAAGAGGAAGAAAATGATGCATTTGAAGCATAGGGTTTGGAGAAAGCAACTGTGGCTGAATTATAGAGAAAAAAAGATGGTAAAAGTAGTAGTTGAGTTTCAATAGATGGCCTGGGGCCTGTTCAAATGGGTTTATAAACAAGATTTGATACTTAGTGTGACAGGGATTCAAAGGAGTGTGTTAAGCAGGGTAATGACATCTAATTTACATTTGAATAAGATCAAATGTAAATGGTTACCATGTAGAAAATGGAAAGAAATAGAGTGGACTATGAAGCAGGGAGAGATTTAAGAGGCTATTGCAATGATCCCAGAGAAATCAAATGGTGGCTTGAGTGAAAATACAAGTAGCCATATTTCAGACTATTTTGGATGTGGAGTCAAAAGGACTTTATTATGATTTAAGTGTTTGACCTCAACTTTATTCTTGACCTGAGCAACTGGATAGATGATGGTACCATTTACTGAGAAGGGGAATGTTAAGGAAGAATTCTGTTTTGAACATGTTAATATCAATCTGGATTTTGGGGGAAAGAATCTGACTAAATATGTAAATATGAAAGCCACTGGGAGAATAATACTAGCAATTACTTGGCAAGGGAGATTTAATGGAGAAGAAAAATTGGCCCAATACCAGATCCAACATTTAAAGGTTGAAAAGAGAAGTAGTTAGCAGCAAAAGAGACAAGGAAGGAATGACCAGTGATACAGGAAGATAACCAGAGATTGAAGTATCATAAAAGCCAAGTAACAAACTATTTTAAGAAAGAATTTTCTGTTCTGTTTAAAGATGCTGAGATGTCAAGAAAGTTAGGGACAGAAAAAAGGTTACTAGTTCTCAACTTAATATCTTCGGCCTAGATCTTTCCTCTGAGTTTTAGATCTATAAAACCTACCTTCTACTTGCCAATCTCTGGATATCACACAAGCATTTTTGATTAAACGGAATTAATCCTCCTCATAGACTAAACCTGTTTTTCCACCCAGGTCCCATTCTGATAAATAATAGCACCATTCATTCAGTCATGCAAGTCAGAAACCTTGCCATCATCTGTGACTCTTCCCTCTCTACCATCTCCCTCATCTCATTGTGTCCAGTCAGTTTTACTTTCTAAATATTTTTCTGAGTTTGTTCTCCTTATTTTCACCACCACTCCCAAGAACCAAGCTGAAAACAATATCTTGTTTTCACATTGAAATGGTTACTTAATATTCAGTCTCTGTCCCCTGCAATCCAGCCTCAGAGATCTAAAAGTCTGGATTTGAATACTTTTCTTTTGACAATCACTTCCCATGTGCTTTAAAACACCTCACTGATCTTTCTTCTCATTGCCCTTAATGTAAAATTTCAGTAGAAACAAAGATTAACTAGTATGACAGGTTGAGAAAGTAATTTGTGTCTTGTTTTTCACTGTTGTAATAAGAAAAGCCCCAGTGGCCTTGTGGACGGGTAAGGAGAAGTTGACCCATAATATGACTAATAATTTGTATGCCTTTTCAGATGGACCATAGGTGCTATTATGGAAAATAGGAGTTGAAGGAACACCTTTATATTTGAAGTTTTTACTAGAGGAGGCAGGAACCTTAAGGAAGAAAGATGTGGAGGGTCAGCAGAGGCCAGGGCATGACAAGGATTTGTTGTCCAGATGATTGAATTCCAAAGTCCTATCTTGACACCTGTTCCAGATTTGGCTTTGGTGGGAAGGAGAATAGCATTAAGTACTCAGGAGTAGTAGCCAGACTAAAGGGCCCATATGGGCATAAGCCTGACATTGATTCAATAGAACATTTTCTACCATGGTTTAAGTAAGATTATGGCAAAATCTATGCTTGAGACATTGCCCAAAGATCAGCCTGTATCATGTGAGGATACATCCCAGCAGTACTTCAGCACTTATGTAAACTCTGGGAATCTTCAAACACTCAAATAGTTGGAGAAGGAACTCAAATACCTATTCTTTGATCTAGACAAGGGCTTTTCAGTAAACCTCAAGCAGAAAACAAAGTGGGCTAGACATAGTTATTAAAATAAATTCTTATCAAAACCTTGCAAAGCCCTTGCCTGCCTCACCAATCTTATCTTAATACCATGACTCCTTTGCTCTCTTCAAGCGACTCCAGTTTCTTTCAGGTCTTTAAACTTGTCATATTATTTCCCTTCTGGGACCTTTAATCATACTGCTCTCTCTATGTAGAAGACTCTTCTCCCAAGATCACTCTTTGCATTCAACCAGTAAATATTTGTGTCTATTATGTGCTAGATTCTATGATTGTGCTGGATATGCTGTAGCGAATAGAGACCTCATCCCTGTCCTCCTGGAGCCTACAATGTAGTGAGGGAGACAAAAAATAAACATGCAAACTAAAGTATATCATTACAGATTCTTCAAGTGTTAAGGATAAAACCACTGGAATGGTGAAAATGTTCTAGAATTGATTGCAGTAAAGGTTTTATAATTCCATTGAATCATCCACTTTTTGTGGGTGAATTTTGGGGTATATAAATTTTATTTCAATAAAGCTGTTTTTAAAATAATGAACAAAACCAGTGAGTATAATGAAACTAGTAGCCAATCCAATTCTAGGTTCTGAGACGACACCTATTGGTTAAGAAGGAGGAAGCCACCAGAAGGCTGGTGAGGTGGTGGGGAGAAGTATATGTGATTAAGTATAGGGGTTAGCATTCCAAGAACTAACATGTGCAATGTCCTTGAATGAAAAACAAATCAGTGGGTTTGAGGAAACAAGAAAAACACAAAGTGGCTCAGGATTTCAGAGAGCAAAAAGATCATTATAGCCACAGATGACACTGGTGAGCAGGACAGAGGCTGCTCCATATAATAATGTAAGATGGGGGTTTTGTCACTGCGTTGAAGAGCAGTGTTAGGATAAGATTTGTTATAAAAAGTTCTACCAACTATGGAGAGTGGGTATGAATCAAATAAGAACGGAAAAAATAAGTCGTCAGAGACTATTTCAAGAAAACACACAAGAGGTGAAGGTGAGCTGAACCTGAGGTAGGAGATAAATGGGCCCCTGGGCTGAGAAGCTGGAGTTTGTCAAGTAGAGTAAATTGAAGCTTTGTTTTCCCTAGACACTCCAAGGAAAAAATGGCAAAAGCTGAGCTCTGCTACAGTAAAGAGATAAGATGACTACTCCTGAGGTCAAGAAAATCTCCCAGACTGCACATGTGCAGGAATGTTCCTCAGGG
>NW_006791020.1:1034588-1084198 GCF_000442215.2 Lipotes vexillifer | reverse complement strand
CAGGAATGCTCCTCAGGGGTCAAAGAGGGAGAGGGTGTCGCCCCATAATAAGTGTTGTCAAACCTTCCACAGGCCTCTGTGTTGGAATCCATCTTGGCAGAAATTTGCACACGCATATTGGGGAGGGTCCTAGGGAAGGTCAGATGTGGAAAAAAAAAATGAGATAATTGGTGAAAGGTAAATAAAGACCTGGAAGAACTGCCCTATATAAATGATTTAACCACCTCTTGACGGTGCTGCTCCTCATTAGGAAGGATGCCCACACCCTTTCTCTCTGGGTGTGTATTTCTGCCTTGCTTCTGTCTTAAATAAACAACCTATTTCTCTGTGTTCTCTCCCAAGTGTTGTACTGTGTCTCTAATAATAAACTTTGTACCTGTTTTTACAGTTTTTGCCTCCATGAGAAATTCATTTTTCAAATGGGGAAGAGCCAGGGCAACTTTTCTTCTAGCCTCTAGCCCCTGGTGGACTAGCAGCTAGGATTCCTGGTTTTCACACAGCCTACCCAGGTCCAATTCCTGGGCAGGGAATTAAGATCTCACTTCAAGCCACCACTTGCTGCTGTCTCTCCAAGATCAAACCCATGTGGTTGTTGGGAGATAATTCTCCATGGATCTGGCATTTTTCCACATCTTCTGAGCAAAAGATATTGGCAACTTTGTTCAAGGATGTTGGCATAACAGATATCCCTGGAATCTAGAGGTAGAGTCTCCCTCCAGGTCGGAGGGTATGTTTGTTTCTTAACAAAGATAATAAAAATAATGCTTTCCTTGAAGAACAAAGTTTGGTCAATTTTGCTAATAATTTCTATAAAAGATTGGGAGTTTCCTAAGCTCAGTGTCCCTCCGCTGTGAAACAAATACTTGTATGCATAGTATCCACCAGTTCCTGCCTCTACATCACCCCCATGGGATTTGGGGGCAAGGGGAACTTAAATGAACATGCAGTTTATGCTGCCTACTCTCTAAACCTATTTGAACTCATTGTCTCCTTACAAACTCTATGTTAAGTATGGATAACCAGCCTAGTAGCTGCCATATAACAGCTGGTTAGAAACTGCTTGATTTTCAGGATCAGAGAGATAAAGAGTTCAAGATAGGGGGTGGGGGATGTATCTCTATGTGCACCACAGACACAGGTAAACCACTCACCATAACCAGGGATAGGTTGGGAACTTATCACAGGACTTATCATGGTACAGGTGAATGTGTGCAGCACATTCCATTCTAATTGTTAGTGAGAGAACTCCAGCACACATACTGTGAGGAAAATGACATCTTTTTGATAAACAAAAGAAAGCACAGTAATCATCTAGTAGGGAGATCACTTAGGGGAGAGCCAGGGAACCAGGCTTCCATGCTGTCACTAACTAGCTGTGGGACTTTAAATAAGTCATTTCATATCTCTGTAACACACTTTCCTTATGTAGAAAGTCAAGAGGTGAACTGTTACATTCTAGGATTTTAGGATGACTACAAATAACAAAGTCAAATATTTTAGGAACATTCTTAAGTGGTAATGTATCAGATAGTATTTTTTAATGTAACAAATTGTTCCCAAATTTAGAACAACTTATTTTGCCCACATTTTGCCTGTCAGCAATGCATGCTTGGTTCAGATGGGCCACGCTGTGGCCCTAGAATAGACTTGGCTGATCTTATCTGGGCTCACTCATGAGTCTGTTGACAGCTGCTGTGTCGGTTTAGGGCTGGCTGACTGATAACGAAGCATCTCTGCTCCCACCATACAGCCTCAGCAGATTTTAATAGTCTCCCTCACCTGGTAGCAGGGTTCCAATAGAAAGTAAGAGAGAAAACCCAATGAAAAAGTGTTTGTCAAGTCTCTGTTTCCATCCTGTTGGTGGAAATTGGTGGAAAGCAAGTCATATGTCCAAGCCCAGAGTCTGTATGGAAGGACACAGAGAGGACTGAACAAAATGAAGCCATTAATAACACACATTTATTTGTAGGTAAATTTGAAAATAAGAATTTGCATTTTTTCAGAGTTTGATTCATTATATTAAGTTTGGAAAATATGGCTACTATCATTTTTCACTCTTCAAAGATTTATTTCTGACAAACCACTGATAGGTATTAACAGGGCACTTCATTATGGAGGTCTATGACATTACAAGGGTATTTTTCAATCCAAAACTGATAAGGAGAGCTAATCCAATTTGTAATTAATACCTTTAAGTGAGGAAACCTATAATCCTTTCCAGCAGCTTTTTGGCTCTCTTGTTCAGAGTTATAATAACTCCTAGAGAAAAAATTATAGACTTTTCTTGATTTTCCCTCTTACTAATAGCCCTACTAAGCCAGAATTTATTCTTAATCTTTTTTTTCTGCTATAAACCCTACTTATTTAACTATGTACAGTCAAAATTTACTTTTCCTGAACTTTAATACCATTTTTTAAGGTATTGAGGAGACAGTGGCAAATGGACTGCAGAAAGCTTTGTATGCCTTTAACCTGGAAGAGTAGAGAGTCACAGCCGAGAGCTCCTTAGCAGAGACTATGCTATCAAGGATCCTTCTACAAATTAGGAAATCATTTAGAAAAAGAGACATAAGCAGAGCCTTTATTCATGCCACTTTCTTGTCCCCAGATAGGATCAGATGATCTTTTTGTCTAATCAAAATGCTGTTAGGTATATTAACTACTCTTGCAGAAACCCAGGAGAGGTGTTTGGCATACATGCAAGCAGATCATGTGTGTCATCCAGAACAGTAATTGAAAAATCCCGAAATTGGGAAAGAAATGTCTCAAGGGAAAGTGGGAGGACTGCCTTTCACTTTTGAGGAATGACACATTTGGAGTCCTCATTACCCCTGGTGTTGTTTACTTTTCTTCCAGAATGTAAGGGGGCTCTGACAAGGACAATGTTAGTATCTGTTTACAGAGTCAGAATGGGCTTTGTCCTGATCACAGGACTCATTTCCTTTGAATTAAACATAGTTAACTCCATTTGTAAATATCAGTTTAATGTTTCTATGTCTTAATGACAAACCTTGGCTTGTTCCTAAAATACATCAGGAGGCATTGGAATTTTATCTCGTGATGTTTCTTTTTTTTAACCTGGTGATTTTGAAACAGAAATTGATCATAATCAATTTCTCATTTTTCTAACAATTTTTCTCTTGTAAAAAGGGAGCTTTCCCTTTAATATCATTTGTTTAACACTGGAAGTGAACGTCTATGGATGAATTGATTTTTTGAACTAACACAAATGCTAATAAAATGTATACATTTTGTTGCAACAGATTTGTATTTATTGGGCAATGTATCAATAAACTTCTTCCTTTATAGTGTGTTGAAAATAAAATAAAAGGAGTAAAAAATAATGCAGTATATAAAAATTTAATGAATGCAAAGACCTTCAAAGTGTCACTGAGACTGGAAGGACAAAGCTTATCCCACTGATGGAATATGCAGGAGTAAATCTGTTAGCACTTAAAATTCTCTGACCTTATGATCTGCTGTACATGCACAACTCTTTCTCATTGTCTTGCTCACTCTGCTATTTTTGTTTATCACTGAATCATATTCTGTCTCTTTCATTTACCACATATCATAGGAAGGGGACTTCTGTTAATCCCTCATGATGCCTAGTGCCCTGGAGGACAATTTTATATTCATCATTGTTCAGCTCTTTGCTTTTACTTTGTGATATAATCAAGTTACATGGACCTAACTTTAGACACAGCTTTCCATTTTATCCCAATGTTTTCAAGGAATATTCCTACTGTAAATTGATGACCTTAAAAATAACACACTTCAAGAGGGAAAAACAAGTAATTAAAATACAGAGCATTGTTGCATGAGATTTGTTTGTTTGTTTGTTTGTTTTGCAGAGGGTTGGTAGGCAAAGTCAGCAATCTGAATACAATCATTTCAAATATCTACTTCTGAAAAATAGCACACACAAAAAATCTCTCCCCCCATAAGCTGACACCAATTATTCCTAGGCAAAAGAAGGGAAACAACATTACTCCGTATCCCTCAACACACACACAGAATTACACACAGATGCCCATACACATTTATGCCCTTCACATACACACATACACACACACTAAATTCTAAATGAGAACTCTGCCTGGAACTGAAAGGAAATGGTGAGAAGAAGGTTTCTAGAATCTAGGTAGACATTAGTGGCTCCATTTATAGAGGAGATAAATATTAAAATATTTATATTTTAATATGTTCTTCTAAAGGAAAATTTAGAAGAAAACATCACTCCCACTCTCCTTTTCCTTACTCATAATAATGGAAAAGAAGAAAATGGAATCCAATCTGTGAAGCAGATAGGATTTCACCATTTTAGTTCTTCACATCATGGCCAAAAAAGAGTTGTTCACATAAATGCAATTCCCAACAGCAGGAAACTGCTCATCAGTGAATTGTACTTCATCGAGCCCCTCCTATCATCCTGCCTTTGAGGCTTACTATCCACACCCGAGGGATGCATAAATCACCCCCTGAGAGAGTGGGGAAGGAAAACAGCTTCAAGGCCAGAAGTCTGGGAAACCATTACAAAGATACAGAAATTTCATTGTCACATTATGGTCTCTTTAGCCATGGACAAGCCCCATCAAACTTGGCCTTTCAGACTGTCTGAGCAGTGAGATGTCTAAAAGCTCCTCCACGTCATATCTGAACCACTCAGACTGATCCTGGGAAGAAGGTGTGAGTGCAGAACTGTCATTTATCCTGAGATTTCCAGCTCAAGCCGGAAGTGATGAAAAGTGACTGATGCCATATGCATTCAGTGTTTGTGAGCATAGCTTGGAGTTCCAGGGAGCTTCCTTCTGTAAATGACTGTAGGATTTCTGGAAAGACTCTGTAAGAAACATGAAAGCTTATAGTATACAAAAAAATAAATTTTGAAAAAAAAATATCTTGTTTATATTGCTCATTAGCAAAATGGGGAAAATACCATATCTATAAATTATCAACTTCTATGAAGGAAAAACCCTCTGAAAAGTATGCATGTAAAATAGAGCCATTTATTAAACAAAAGATAATGACCTAAACATTAAAGAGAGTCAGAAGTCTAAGATCAACCCCTCAGATAGTAAGTACTCTTGATATGATGTGATGAAAATTGATCTTCCTCCCCAAAACACACAACACCAGTCTAATCATAGGAAAAACTTCATAAAAATCTAAATGGAGGAACTTTATACAAAATACATGATCAGTACTCTTCCAAACTATCTGCAGTGAGGTCAGAGAGAGCAGAGAGGACCAGTTCATGCCAGACTTTGGCCACTGCAAGGTCTAGATTTTTCTCTGTGGGATCGTAGGTGGGTTTTGAGCCAAGGAAGGTCATGATTTGATTTGATTTACACAGCTCCTGCATGGATAACAAACTGTAGGGGGCAAGAGTGGTAGTAAGGATCACTGTTAGGTGCTGCAGTAATCCAGGCATGAGACAGCAACTTTAATTGAGGAAATAGAGGCAGCTTGGAGATAAAGCAATGGCAGTGAAGGTGAGGAGCAGTCGTTCTAAATCTTTCATGAAGGTAGAACTTATGGGATTTGCTGATGGATCAGAATGTTGGGTATGAGAGAAATAAAATGGTCAAGGGTCAATGGTCAGGACAGCGTTAATGTCTTGTAGAACCTTCTGCCTTAATGGAAATTATGTAGAACTGCACTATTTAGTCACAAGCCACATATGGCCACGACGAAGCTCATGAAATGTGGCCAGTGCAACTGAGGAGCTGAATTTATAATCTTTTATAGCTTTAATAATTTAAATCTAAATCATCTCCCCCTGTGACAACAGAAGTCATAGAGGCATGTGTCTGAATATGATTAATTATGGTTCACATTCTCTTTGTTTTATTTGACTTAGAACTCCTGGAAAGCAGGCTTGCCTCTTAAAGTTTCTGTACTTGTAAACCTGGCAAAATGTGTGGAATTCAATAGGAATTTGTTAAATGTTGTTGTGACTGATTGAGATAATCAAAGAATGAATGAATTAATTAAAAAAAAAACTTAAATAGTTACATATGATTATGGTTACATGGATAGTGCTGTTCTAGCATTTTTGGTCCTGAGCACCTGGAAAAATGGAGCTCTGTTTACTGAGATAAGGAAGACCATTTGAGGAGCAGGTTTCATGGGGTTTAAGGAGGAGCAAGGGGAGGACAGATTGGGAGTTGGGTCTAGTTACTAGGTATCCAAGTGGAAGTGTCTTGGAGGCAATTGTGCATACAAATCTGGAATTAGGGACAAGATCAGATGTGAAGATGTAAGTTTCAGAGTCCCATCTCCAGGCTTGGAGCCTGGGTGGGGTATTCATGTACAGAGAAAATGAGTATAGATGGAAAAGAGAAGTGGAAAAGAAGAGGTTTCTCCAAAGTTAAACAGTCAACAACATTAAGAGAAACCGTGAAAAAAAAAAAAACTGAGGGGGAAAGCAAGGCAATTATGGCATTTTGAAAGACAAAATGAAGAAAGCATTTCAGAGAGGAGAGACTAATCAACTTTCTCAGATACTCCTGACTCATGAAACAGGAGGCCTGAGAATTGACCATTGGTTTTAGGAACATGGATATCCTTGGTGAACTTGATAAGAACAATATCTGTGGGGCTGTGGGAGTGACCATCTGATCGGCATGGGTTCAAGAGTCAATGGGAGGACTTCTCTGGTGGTGCGGTGGTTAAGGGTCCACCTGCCAATGCAGCGGACACAGGTTCAAGCCCTTGTCCAGGAAGATCCCACATGTCATGGAGCAACTAAGCCCGTGTGCCACAACTACTGAAGCCTGAATGCTCTAGGACCCATGAGACAAAACCACTGAGCCCTCATGCCACAACTACTGAAAGCCCGTGTGCTTAGAGCCAGTGCTCTGCAACAAGAGAAGCCACTACAATGAGAAGTCTGCACACCACAGCAAAGAGTTGCCCCCGCTTGCCACAACTAGAGAAAAGCCCATGCGCAGCAAAGAAGACCCAGTGCAGCCAAAAATAAATAAATAAATAAATAAATAAATAAATATATTTTTTAAAAAAGAGTCAATTGGAGTCAACATCATTAGTCATTAGGAAATGCAAATCAAAACCACAGTGAGACACCACTTCACACCCAGTAGGATGAAAAAAAATACATACTATCAACATGACATCTCTGTTAATGGTGTTGACCTTGATCACCTGGCAGAAGTGATGTTTGTCAGATTTTTCTACTGTTACTACTTTTGCCCTACTTCCCCTCCCTTTCCATACTGTACTCTTTGAGAAGAAGATACTATGGAATGCCCACACTTAAGGAGTGGCTAGTTGTGTTCTACAATCTTGAGGGCAGAATATCTACAGAATTTTGAATTCTTTGTAAGGGAGATTTGTCTCTTCTCCCACATTTATTCAATTATTTATTCATATCACTGTGGACTTAAAGATATTTATTTTATACTTTGAGTTAGAATTTAAAAAAAAAATTAAGTTTATTATTAATTATTTTTAATGTCATTAATTTATTACTTTATATATCTTACTAAAAGAGGAGTAGTGAAGTCTGCAATTATAATAGTGTCTTTGTCTATTTGTCCTTTCATTTCTGTCAGTTTTTGCGTCATACATTTTGGCAGTACTTTTAGGTGCATACACATTTAGGACTAATATGTCTTCTTGAAAAATTAACTCCTTCATGATTACATAAACTATCCCTTTTTTCCTGATAACTTTCCTATCTCAGAAGTTTCCTGGTTTGAAATCAATATGATCATTCAAGTTTTATTTTGATTAGTGTTAGCATGGTATATCTTTATCCGTTTACTTTTGACTTGTGTCTGTGTACTTAAAGTGGGTTCTTTGTAGATAACATATAATTGGATCTTATTTTTTTTTAATGTGATTTTTATTGGTCATTGTTTTGGGGTGGCTCATGACATGGCATGTGGGATCCTAGTTCCCTGATCAGTGATCAAACCCATTCCCCCTACATTGGAAGCATGGGGTCTTAACCACTGGACTTCCAGGGAAGTCCTTGGATCTTATTTCTTAATTGGTATATTTAGACATTTCACACTTATGTGATTATTTGTATATTTTGATTAATATTTATGATGTATATAATTGTTTTCTATTTGTTGCATTTATTCTTTGTTTTCTCCCTCTCTTTCTGCCTTTTCCAGTTTTATTTTATCATTTTGTATTATTCTATTTCTCTCCTCTCTTAGCATATCAATTTTGCTTCTTTTTTTGTTTACTAGTGTACTTCTTTGGTTTTTAGTAGTTATCCTAGAGTTGCCAATATATATTTTAACTAATCTAATTTCACCTTCAAATACTATATCACTTCACATGGAGTATAGAGTATTCCCAATTTACATCTCCCATCCTTAATAAATTATAGTTGTTCATTTCACTTATTCATATGCTATAATCACTCATTGTTAGTATTAATTTAAAAAAACAGTTATCTTTCAGATCAAGAATAAAAAATATTTTTATTTTACATTTATTTCTTCCTTCCTTCCTTCCTCCCTCCCCCTTTCTTTCTTTCTTTCTTTTTTTCTTTCTTTCTTTCTTTCTTTCTTTCTTTCTTTCTTTCTTTCTTTCTTTCTTTCTTTCTTTCTTTCTTTCTTTCTTTCTTCCTTCTTTCTTTCTTTCTTCCTTTCTTTCTTTCTTTCTTTCTTTCTTTCTTTCTTTCTTTCTTTCTTCAGATACAAGTTTCTAAGCTATCATTTTCCTTCTCCCTGAAGAAATTCTTTTAATATTTTTTTTGCAGGGAAGATTAGCTACCAGTGAATTTCTTCATTTTTTATTTATCTGAGAAATCTTATATTTATTTTACTTTTGAAGGATGATTTAATTGGATATAAAATTGTAAGTTGGTTGTTTCTTTCTTTTAAGATTTTAAATATTCCACTCTATATTTCACTCTATTCTCTTTGTTTATATTATTCTAATGAGAAGCATAAAGTTATTCTTATCCTTTGTTCTCTATTGATGATTTTCCCCCACACTTTGGCATCTTTCAAGTCTTTCTTTCTGTTATATTCTGCTGTTTGAATGTGTTATGACTACATGCAGTGTTTTGATATTTATCCTGCCTGGTGTTCTCTGAACTTCTTGGATCTGTTTTTTGTAATCGATTTTAGAAATTTCTAAGCAATCATCACTTCACATATTTCTTCTGCTAAGTTCTCTATTTCTTCTCATTCTGAAACCACACCTCAGATGGAACTCAAAGCCAGTCACACCTCAGATGGGAGTCAAACCCACAATCTTCCAACTGAAACCACACAACTCATTTCAGGAATTAATGAAGCTAATAGTCTTTATGTCTCCATGCAGAAGGGATTCACTGAGAGGCAAAGTGATAGGTAAGAAGTAGATTTATTAATATAGAATGATTGTGAAGGATACAACTGGGCAGGCAAGAGGGGTCAGCCGTGAGAACTAAGTGGACTACATTTTTTTTTTTTTTTTTGCGGTACGCGGGCCTCTCACTGTCGTGGCCTCTCCCATTGTGGAGCGCAGGCTCCAGACACTCAGGCTCAGCGGCCATGGCTCACGGGCCCAGCCACTCCACGGCATGTGGGATCTTCCCGGGCCGGGGCATGAACCCGTGTCCCCTGCATCAGCAGGCGGACTCCCAACCACTGCGCCACCAGGGAAGCCCTGGACTACATTTTTATAATCAAAGGAAAAGTAGGGAGGGAGAGAAGACCACCTTCTTCCTCTTCCTTTGTAAAGATGGAGCAGGAAAATAGGGTGCAAGAGGAGGACCATGTCGCAGGTCTCCGGCAAGTTCCTAAGTCGGTTTGTTAAGTGAAGGTCCCTGGCTTCACACAAGAAAGAATTCAAGAGTGGACCATAGTAAAGTGAAATCAGGTTTACTGAAAGAGATACACATTCCATAGACAGAATGTGGTCCATGTCATAAAGCGAGAGGAACCCTGAATTCCAAGGTGGTTAGTTTTTATGGGCTGGGTAATTTCATAGGCTAATGAGTGGGAGGATTACTCCAACTATTTTGGGGAAGGGGCAGGGATTTCCAGGAATTGGATCATTGACTAATTTTTGGCCATTTATTATCAGTCTCAGAACTGTCATGGCACCTGTGGTTGTGTCATTTAGCATGCTAAAGTAGTAAATGAGCATGTATGAGGCTCAAGATCTACTGGAAGCCTAATCTTCCACCATGTTGGACTTAATAGCTTCCATCCAGTTTTTGTTGTATTCTCAACAGCTATGTTATTCTTCTAAGGTTGTGCCCTGCCCCCTTCCCTCCTATCTCAATTCTGGTATATATGAACATGCTGAACACGTTCTTTGATGCTCTACTCTTTTTTTTTTTTTTTTCCCCACACTCATTTCTCTTTGCATTTAAGTTTTTGGAAGTTTCTACTGACCAATCTTCAAGCTCACTGATTCTTTCTTTTGGTGTTTCCAGTCTACTGATGAGTGTCAAAGACATCTTCCGATATACTAATGTTATTGATTTCTAACATTTCCTTTTGATTCTTTCTTAGAATTTCTATCTCTCTGCTTACCATACTCATCTGTCCTTGCATGTTTTCTTTTCTTTTCTTTTCTTTTTCCCAGTAGGACGTTAACATATTAATAGTAGTTATTTTAAATTCTCTGCCTGAAAATTTCAGCATCTCTTTCACATTTGAGTCTGGATTTGATGTTTGCTGAATGCCTTTAGATAGTGTTTTCTTGCCTTTTGCCAAGACTTCTAATTTTGGTTGAAAGCCAGACATGCTGTCTTAGGTATAAGAACAGAGATAAATAGGCCTTTTACTATTAGCATTTATGTGAATTTGGGCAAAAGTTGGGCCATCTTTAATTCTTTTTGTACCTGTAAGTGTCAGAGGCTCCAAAGTTTCTAGTCTCCCTGCTTATGTTTTTCCTGACTTGAGCTTTCCTAAGCACTCCTTCTCAGATGCAGTATGTTCCCTGTACCTTTTCAGCTCGAATCCACTTGTGTTTTACTGGAGACTTGTTGGCATGATGGTAAGTGTATAATGGGAGAGGAGGAGTGTTCTATAATATAATGACTAATCTCAGTTTTTTTAATGGGACTGTGTATGTGGTCTGTGGCCTTCATAAATATTTCTCCAGTTGTTTAGTTTTTATTTTCCCCCTTTGCTGAGGCAGGAAAGCTAGAGGGGCTAGACTCTGATAAAAGCCATTCTCCACACTTCCCTAAGGCTCAGGCAAATCTTTTCCCTCAGAAAGTAGGCCACTGTTATGGAGAGTTCTCTATTTCACAATGATTATTCACACCACCACCACTACTCTATCCCCACTTACCCAGAGCCATGAGGGATACTTCCTGGAGGTAAACCCATAAAAATATGGGAGTCCCCACAAGAATGTGGCCTCAGGAGTTTCTCATTCACACTAGTTTACACTCAGCTTCCACCAATTTGTCAAAATTACCACTTAAATATTCCTATCACGTTATGGCTCCAGTGGCTTCCATTCCAGGTACGCAAATCTTAGCTGTGATTCTCTAGATTCACCTTCCTCTCCAGGTTTTGGAGTGTCATTTTGCTCTGCAATGTCAGTTCTTTTATAGGCCCAAGAAAAGTTGTTCATTTTCAGATTGTTCAAACTTTTATTTGTTTTGAAGATGGGAGTGATGAAGTCCAAGCATTTTGCGTGTCAGAGTTGAGACCAGAAGTACATTTTCATAACACAAAAATTTTGATTAAGGAAGGAATGTTTAGATTTATATTATGATGCAAGCTCCTTTTTAACTGTCACTGACAATCACTGATGTACACCACTGTCAAGCCTACTCTGTAAAATTTATCAAATACAATGTATGTTTATAATATAGTATAATATAATATAATAATGTAAATAACTCAATATATTTGTGATCTAGCTTGCTGTATATGCAATTAGCTAGCATCTCTCAGAAAGACTTTAGGAATTAGAAACAAGTTAGAATCATTTACTTTGGGATATAATATAATCTCTCTCTAAAGGCTAACATTGAGGTTCTGTGTATCAGCATAACCTTCTGCATGGAGATAGCATCCAATGGACTGGTGATTTAATTTATTCATTCATTCATTCATTTATTCATTATTCATTCATTGTAATGTTGTCCAGAGAAGTTATAGATAAAAATTATTTATTCCTAGAATTTAAAATTGATTAATTACTCCTGAATCATTCCTCTCAGATAACTTGCTACTAAGTCTACACTTATAAAAGAGGTCATGCAGTCAGCCTTATCTTTGTAAGCAAATGACCTTGAATCCAATGAGAACCTGGGAAGTAGTGATAGAGTAAATTTTCTGCTCCAGTTTTCAAGAAGTTTGGTCAATAACCACACATTCCAGCTCAGACCAGCTCTTTATGAAATTGTCTCTTAGCCAGTTTTTCCACACCTCCCTACCTGAGTAGCATTATTTTCCCTCTACCTGCTTCCCCTGTTCCAGATTACCTGGTTTTCTCACTAACCCATGAGCTAGCTACTTATTTTCCCACTACAGTTATATATTCACATTGCTAACCTGAGAATCCAGTCCCTCTTCCATTCAAACTCTTTTGTTATATACGATTTATTACAAGACCTGTCTCCTGCATAAAACCTCTAGGATTGCCCAAGACCATAATAAATGCCAACAAGTATTAGGCGCACATTATTTAAGAATATTTTATTCATTTTTTATTTTTAAAAATGTTTTATTAGAGTACAGTTGCTTTACAACGTTGTGTTAGATTTTACTGTGAATCTACTGCAAAGTGAATCAGCTATACATATACACATATCTCCTCTTTTTTGTAATTCCTTCCCATTTAGGTTACCACAGAACATTTAGTAGAGTTCCTATGCTATACAGTAGGTTCTCATTAGTTATCTATTTTATACATAGTATCAGTAGTGTATATATGTCAATCCCAATCTCCCAATTCATCCCACTTCCCCTTTCCCCCTTGGTATCCATACGTTCTCTACGACTGTGGCTCTATTTCTGCTTTGTAAATAAGATCATCTATACCAATTTTTTCAGATTCCACATATATGTGTTAATATAGGATATTTGCTTTTCTCTTTCTGACTTACTTCACTCTGTATGACAGTCTCTAGGTCTCTCCATGTCTCTACAAATGAGCCATTTCTGTTCCTTTTTATGGCTGAGTAGTGTTCCTTTGTATATATATACCAAATCTTCTTTATACATTCCTCTGTTGATAGACATTTAGTTTGTTTCCATGTCTTGGCTATTGGAAATAGTGCTGTGATGAACATCGGGGTACATGTGTCTTTTTGAATTATGGTTTTCTCTGGGATATGCACAGAAGTGGGATTGCTGGGTCACATGATAGTTCTATTTTTAGTTTTTTGAGGAACCTCCATACTGTTCTTCATAATGGCTGTATCAATTTACATTCCCACCAACAGTGTAAAAGGGTTCCCTTTTCTCCACACTGTCTCCATAATTTACTGTTTGTAGATTTTGTGATGATAACCATTCTGAACAGTGTGAGGTGATATCGCATTGTAGCTCTGATTTGTATTCTATAATAATTAATGATGTTGAGCATATTTTCATGTGTTTCTTGGTCATCAGTATGTCTTCCTTGGAGAAATGTCTATTTAGACATTTTTTATAGGGCTTTTTTTTTTTTCTTTTTTTGATATGGAGTTGCAGGAGCTGTTTGTATATTTTGGAGTTTAATCCTTTGTCAGTTGCTTCATTTTCAAATATATAACATATATTTATGCTAGTTTGATTAATATGTGTCTCAGCATGTTTCTCTGTGGGTTTGCTATATGGGACTCTCTGCACTTCCTGGACATGGGTGGTTATTTCTTTTCCTATGTTAGAGAAATTTTCAACTGTAATCTCTTCAAATATTTTCTCAAGCTCTTTCTCTTTCTCTTCTTCTTCTGGGACCCCTATAATTCAAATGTTGCTGCATTTAATGTTGTCTGAGGTTGTCCTCAATACTTTTCATTCTTTTTTTCTTTATTCTGTTCCATTCCAGTTATTTCCACAATTCTGTCTTCCAGCCACTTATTCATTTTTCTGCTTCAGTTATTCTTTTATCAATGCCTTCTGGTGTATTTTTAATTTCAGTTATTTTGTGTTCATCACTGTTTGCTTGTTCTTTAGTTCTTCTAGCTCCTTGTTAAACACGTCTTGTATTTCTCCATTCTATTTCAGAGATTTTGGATCATCTTTACTATCATAAGTCTTAATTGCTTTTCAGGTAGAGTCCCTATTTCTTCTTCATTTATTTGGCCTCATGTGTTTTTCCCTTGTCCTTTGTCTGCAACATATTTCTCTATCTTCTCATTTTGTCTAAATAAGTGTGTTTGAGGTCTCCTTTCCACAGGCTGAAGGGTCATAATTCCTCTTGATTCTAGTGTCTGCAGCCAGTGGGTGAGGTTGGTCCAGTGTCTTGTGCAGGCTTTCTTGTGGGAGAGACTCATACCTGACCTTTGGTGTGTGGAGCTGTGTCTTGTCCCTAAGGTGGACAGGGTCATGTCAGGGGGTCTGTTTTGGGGTGTCTGTGGGCTTTGTATGACTTTAGGCACCCTATCTGCTGTTAGATGGCTTTGTGTTCCTGTCTTGGTTGCTGTTTGGGGTTGAGCATTCAGCACTTGAGCCTGCAGACTGTTGAGTGGAGCCAGGTCTTGGAGTTGAGATGGAGATCTTTGGGAGAGCTCTTGCTGATTAATACTACCTGGGGTTGAGAATTCTCTTGCATTCCAGCATCCCAGACTTGGCACTCCCACCCCAGAGGCTTGGGTCTGACCCCTGGCCTGGTCACCAAGGCCCTACAAGCCACATAGCTCAGCAAAAAAGGGAAAAATAAAGAAATGAAAAAAAAGGGGGGTGGGGCTGGAGGGAAACAAATGATAAAAATAGACAAACAAAACCCAAGACAAATAGCAAAGACAAAAACAATCAAACAGCAATAGCCACAATTAAAACAAACAAACAGATCCAGATGAGGGGAAGATGGCGGAAAAGTAAGACAGGGAGATCACCTTCCTCCCCACAGATACACCAGAAATACATCTACACGTGCAACAACTCCTACAGAAAACTTACTGAACGCTGGCAGAAGACCTCAGACCTCCCAAAAGGCAAGAAATTCCCCATGTACCTGGGTAGGGCAAAAGAAAAAAAGAAAGAACAGAGACAAAAGAATAGGGACGGGACCTGCAACCGTGGGAGGGAGCTGTGAAGGAGGAAAGGTTTCCACACACTAGGAAGCCCCTTCACGGGCGGAGACTGCCGTTGGCAGAGCAGGGGAGCTTTGGAGCCATGGAGGACAGCGCAGCAACAGCGGTGTGGAGGGAAAAGCGGGGAGATTCCTGTACAGAGGATCGGTGTCGACCAAGACTCACCAGCCTGAGAAGCTTGTCTGCTCAGCTGCTGGGTTGGGCAAGGCTGTGAGCTGAGTCTTGGGCTTTGGTCGGAGCACAGGGAGACGACTGTGGTTGGGGGCGTGAACACAGCCTGAAAGGGTTAGTGCAACACGGATAGCTGGGAGGGAGTCTGGGAAAAGGTCTGGAGCTGCCGAAGAGGCAAGAGACCTTTCCTTCACTCCTTGTTTCCTAGTGCGCGAGGAGAGGGTATTAAGAGCGCTGCTTAAAGGAGCTCCAGAGATGGGCAAGTGCGGCTCCCAGAGACGGGCAGGAGACGCTAAGGCTGCTTCTGCCACCACCAATAAGCCTGTGTGTGAACACAGGTCACTATCCACACCTGCCTTCCAGGGAGCCTGTGCAGCCCACCACTGCCAGGTTCCCAGGATCCAGGGACAACTTCCCCAGGAGAACGCACGGCGAGCCTCAGGCTAGTGCAACGTCATGCTGGCCTCTGCCACCGCAGGATCGCCCCGCACTCCGTGCCCCTCCCTTGCCCCGGCCTGAGTGAGCCAGAGCCCCCGAATCAGCGGCTCCTTTAACTCCATCCTGTCTGAGGGAAAAACAGACGCCCTCCTGCGACCTACACGCAGAGGCGGGGCCAAATCCAAAGCTGAGGCCCTGGGAGCTGTGAGAACAAAGAAAAGAAAAGGAAATCACTCCCAGCAGCCTCAGAAGCAGAGGATTAAAGCTCCACAATCAACTTGATGTACCCTGCATCTGTGGAATACATGAATAGAAAACAGATCATCCCAAATTGAGGAGGTATACTGTGAGAACAAGATTTATGATTTATTCCCCTTTTCCTATTTTTGTGAGTGTGTATGTGTATGCTTTTGTCTGAGATTTTGTCTGTATAGCTTTGCTTCCACAATTTGTCCTAAGGTTCTATCCATCCATTGTTTTTCTTTTTCAATATTTTTAATAATTATTTTTTTAATTTAATAACTTTATTATATTTTACTTTATTTTATTTTACTTTGTCTTATTTATTTCATTATTTTTTCCTTCCTTCCCTCCTTCCTTCCTTCCTCCACCGTCTCTCCCTCCCTCCCTCCCTCCTTTCTTTCCTTTTTTCCTTCTTTCCTTTTCTTTTCTTTCTTTCTTTCTTTCTTTCTTTCTTTCTTTCTTTCTTTCTTTCTTTCTTTCTTTCTTTCTTCTTTCCTTCCTTCCTTCCTCCCTTTCTTTCTTTCTTTCTTCCTACTTCTACTAATTCTTTCTCTCTACATTTTCACCCGTTTATCCTGAGCCATGTGGATGAAAGGCTCTTGGTGTGGCAGCCAGGAGTCAGTGCCTTACCTCTGAGGTGGGAGAGCCAACTTCAGGACACTGGTCAACAAGAGACCTCCCAGCTCCACATAATATCAAATGGCGAATATTTCCCAGAGATCTCCATCTCAACGCCAGTACCCAGCTTCACTCAATGACCAGCAAGCTACAGTGCTGGACAAGCTATGATAAACAACTAGCAAAACAGGGACACAACCCCACCAATTAGCAGAGAGTGTGCCTAAAATCATAATAAGTCCACAGACACCCCAAAACACACCAACAGACGTGGACCTGCCCAACAGAGAGACAAGATCCAGCCTCATCCACCAGAACACAGGCACTAGTTCCCTCCACCAGGAAGCCTACACAACCCACTGAACCAACTTTAGCAAATGGGGACAGACACCAAAAAAAACTGGGACTACGAAACTGCAGCCTGCAAAAAGGAGACCCCAAACACAGTAAGACAAGCAAAATGAGAAGACAGAAAAACACACCGCAGATGAAGGAGCAAGATAAAAACCCACCAGACCTAACAAATGAAGAGGAAATAGGCAGTCTACCTGAAAAAGAATTCAGAATAATGATACTAAAGATGATCCAAAATACTGGAAATAGAATATGTAAAATGCAAGAAACATTTAAGAAGGACCTAGAAGAACTAAAGGTGAAACAAACACCAATGAACAACACAATAAATGAAATTTAAAATACTCTAGATAGGATCAATAGCAGAATAACTGAGACAGAAGAACAGATAAGTGACCTGGAAGATAAAATAGTGGAAATAATTACTGCAGAGCAGAATAAAGAAAAAAGAATGAAAAGAATTGAGAACAGTCTCAGAGACCTCTGGGACAACATTAAATGCACTGACATTTGAATGATAGGGGTTCCAGAAGAAGAAGAGAAAAAGAAACGGACTGAGAAAATATTTGAAGAGATTATAGTTGAAAACTTCCCTAATATGGGAAAGGAAATAGTTAAGCAAGTCCAGGAAGCACAGAGAGTCGCACACAGGATAAATCCAAGGAGAAATACGCCAAGACACATATTAATCAAACTGTCAAAAATTAAATCCAAAGAAAGCATATTAAAAGCAGCAAGGGAAAAGAAAAACACAGAACACACAGAGGAATCCCCATTAGGTTAACAGCTGACTTTTCAGCAGAAACTCTGCAAGCCAGAAGGGAGTGGCAGGATATATTTAAAGTTATGAAGGAGAAAAAACTGCAACCAAGATTACTCTACCCAGCAAGGATCTCATTCAGATTTGATAGAGTAATTAAAAGCTTTACAGACAAGCAAATGCTGAGAGAGTTCAGCACGACCAAACCAGGTTTACAACAAATGCTAAAGGAACTTCTCAAGGCAAGAAACACAACAGAAGGAAAAGACCTACAATAAAGAACCCAAAACAATTAAGAAAATGGGAAAAGGAACATACATATCGATAGTTACCTTAAATGTAAATGGACTAAATGCTCCCACCAAAAGACACAGATTGGCTGAATTGATAAAAACACAAGACCCATATATATGCTGTCTACAACAGACCCACTTCAGACCTAGAGACACATACAGACTGAAAGTAAGGAGATGGAAAAAGATAGTCCATGCAAATGGAAACCAAAAGAAAGCTGGAGTAACAATTCTCAAATCAGAAAAAATAGACTTTAAAATAAACACTATTAGAAGAGACAAAGAAGGACACTACATAATGATCAAGGGATCGATCCAAGAAAATGATACAACAATTGTAAATATTTATGCACCCAACATAGGAGCACCACAATACTCAAGGCAAACACTAACAGCCATAAAAGGGAATATCGACAGTAACACATTCATAGTAGGGGACTTTAACACCTCACTTTTGCCAATGGACAGATCATCCAAAATGAAAATAAATAAGGAAACACAAGTTTTAAATGATATATTAAACAAGATGGACTTAATTGATATTTATAGGACACTCCATCCTAAAACAACAGAATACACATTTTCCTCAAGTGCTCATGGAACATTCTCCAGGATAGATCATATCTTGGGTCACAAATCAAGCCTTGGTAAATTTAACAAAATTGAAATTGTATCAAGTATCTTTTCTGACCACAACGCTCTGAGACTAGATATCAATTACAGGAAAAGGTCTGTAAAAAATACAAACACATGGAGGCTAAAAATACACTACTTAATAACGAAGTGATCACTGAAGAAATCAAAGAGGAAATCAAAAACTACCTAGAAACAAATGACAATGGAGACACAATGACCTAAAACCTATGGGATGCAGCAAAAGCAGTTTTAAGAGGGAAGTTTATAGCAATACAAGCTCACCTTAAGAAACAGTAAACATCTCGAATAAACAACCTAACCTTGAACCTAAAGCAATTAGAGAAAGAAGGACAAAATCCCCCAAAGTTAGCAGAAGGAAAGAAGTCATAAAAATCAGATCAGAAATAAATGATAAAGAAATGAAGGTAACGATAGCAAAGATCAATAAACCTAAAAGTTGGTTCTTTGGGAAGATAAACAAAATTGATAAACCATTAGCCAGACTCATCAAGAAAAACTGGAGAAGACTCAAATCAATAGGCTTAGAAATGAAAAAGGAAAAGTAACAACTGACACTGCAGAAATACAAAAGATCATGAGACATTACTACAAGAAACTCTATGCCAATAAAATGGACAACCTGGAAGAAACAGAAAACTTCTTAGAAATGCACAACCTTCCAAGACTGAATCAGGGAGAAATAGAAAATATGAACAGGTCAATCACACACACTGAAATTGAAATTGTGTTTAAAAATCTCCCAACAAACAAAAGCCCTGGACCAGACGGCTACACAGGTGAATTCTATCAAACATTTAGAGAAGGGCTAACACCTATCCTTCTCAAACTCTTCCAAAATATAGCAGAGGGAGGAACACTCCCAAATTCATTCTATGAGGCCACCATCACCTTGATACCAAAACCAGACAAGGATGTCACAAAGAAATAAAACTACAGGCCAATATCCCTGATGAACATACATGCAAAAATCCTCAACAAAGCACTAGCAAACAGAATCCAACAGCACATTAAAAGGATCACACAGCGTGATCAAGTAGGATTTATTCCAGGAATGCAAGGATTCCTCAATATATGCAAATCAATCAATGTAATAAACCATATTAACAAATTGAAGGAGAAAAACCATATGGTCATCTCAATAGAGGCAGAGAGAGCTTTTGTCAAAATTGAACACCTATTTATGATAAAAAAAAAAAAAACCTGCAGAAAGTAGGCATAGAGGGAACTTTCCTCAACATATTAAAGGCCATATATGACAAACCCGCAGCCAGCATCATCATCAATGGTGAAAAGCTGAAAGCATTTCCGCTAAGATCAGGAACAAGACAAGGTTGCCCACTCTAACCACTCTTATTCAACATAGTTTTGGAAGTTTTAGCCACAGCAATCAGAGAAGAAAAGGAAATAAAAGGAATCCAAATTGGAAAAGATGAAGTAAAGCTGTCACTGTTGGCAGATGATATGATACTATACATAGAAAATTCTAAAGATACTACCAGAAAACTACTAGAGATAATCAATGAATTTGGTAAAGTAGCAGGATACAAAATTAATGCATAGAAATCTCTGGCATTCCTCTACACTAATGATAAAAAATATGAAAATGAATTTAAGAAAACCCTCCCATTTACCATTACAACAAAAAGAATAAAATATCTAGGAATAAACCTACCTAAGGAGACAAAAGACCTGTATGCAGAAAATTATAAGACACTGATGAAAGAAATTAAAGATGATACAAGTAGATGGAGAGATATACCCTGTTCTTGGATTGGAAGAATCAACATTGTGAAAATGACTCTACTACCCAAAGCAATCTACAGATTCAATGCAATCCCTATCAAACTACCACTGACATTTTTCACAGAACTAGAACAAAAAATTTCACAATTTGTATGGAAACACAAAAGACCCCGAATAGCCAAAGCAATCTTGAGAACAAAAAACGGAGATGGAGGAATCAGGCTCCCTGACTTCAGGCAATACTACAAAGCTAGAGTAATCAAGAAAGTATGGTACTGGCACAGAAACAGAAATACAGATAAATGGAACAGGATAGAAACCCCATAGATAAACCCACGCACATATGGTCACCTTATCTTTGATAAAGGAGGCACGAATATACAGTGTACGACAGCCTTTTCAGTAAGTGCTGCTGGGAAAACTGGACAGGTACATGTAAGAGTATGAGATTAGATCACTCCCTAACACCATACACAAAAATAAGCTCAAAATGGATTAAAGACCTAAATGTAAGGCCAGAAACTATCAAACTCTTAGAGGAAAACATAGGCAGAACACTCTATGACATGAATCACAGCAAGATCCTTTTTGACCCACTTCTTAGAGAAATGGAAATAAAAACAAAAATAAACAACTGGGACCTAATGAAACTTAAAAGCTTTTGCTCAGCAAAGGAAACCATAAACAAGACTAAAAGACAACCCTCAGAATGGGAGAAAATATTTGCCAATGAATCAACTGACAAAGGATTAATTTCCGAAATTAGAAGCAGTGCATGCAGCTCAATAACAAAAAAACAAACAACCCAATCCAAAAATGGGCAGAACACTTAAATAGACATTTCTCCAAAGAACATATACAGACTGACAACAAACATATTAAAGAATGCTCAACATCATTAATCATTAGAGAAATGTAAATCAAAACTACAGTGAGATATCATCTCACACCTGTCAGAATGGCCATCATCAGAAAATCTAGAAACAATAAATGCTGGAGAGGGTGTGGAGAAAAGGGAACACTCTTGCACTGCTGATGGGAATGTGAATTGGTACAGACACTATGGAGAACAGTATGGAGGTTCCTCAAATAACTACAAATGGAACTACCATATGACCCAGCAATCCCACTACTAGGTATATATCCTGAGAAAACCATAATTCAAAGAGTCGTGTACTAAAATGTTCATTTCAGCTCTATTTACAATAGCCTGGAGGTGGAAACAACCTATGTGTCCATAACTGGATGAATGGATAAAGAAGATGTGTCACATATATACAATGGAATATTACTCAGCCTTATAAAGAAACGAAATTGAGCTATTTGTCATGAGGTGGATAGACCTAGAGTCTGTCATACAGAGTGAGGTAAGTCACAAAGAGAAATACAAATACCATACATTATCACATATATGTAGAATTTAAGATAAAATAAATGTCATGAAGAACCAAGGGTAAGACAGGAATAAAAACACAGACCTACTAGAGAATGGACTTCAGGATATGGGGAAGGGGAAGGGTGAGCTGTGACAAAGCGAGAGAGAGGCATGGACATATACACTAGCAAATGTAAGGTAGATAGCTAGTGGGAAGCAGCCACATAGCACAGAGAGATCAGCTTGGTGCTTTGTGACCGCCTGTAGGGGTGGAATAGGGAGGGTGGAAGTGAGGGAGATGCAAAAGGGAAGAGATATGGGAACATATGTATATGTATAGCTGATTCACTTTGTTATAAAGCAGAAACTAACACACCATTGTAAAGCAATTATACCCCAATAAAGATGTTAAAAAACAATAAAATAAAATAAAAAAGAAAAACAAACAAATGGACATACATAACTCCAGACATACAATAAAAGCAAAACCAAACAAAATCAAAAAAAACAAGAAGGAAACACACTCACATATAAAATAAAAACAAAAAATAGAGAAAACAGAAAACAAGAGAACCACCAATCAAAAGAATCCCTAATGAAATCAAATAATTGACAACAAAATTTACAAAAATGAAAAATAAATTAAAAAAAAACCAGAATGCAAACTGAATGAAAAATGATGGAAACAAAACAAACATAGAAAAACAATAGAGGGCTTCCTTGGTGGTGCAGTGGTTGAGAGTCTGCCTGCCGATGCAGGGGACGTGGGTTCGTGCCCCGGTTCCGGAAGATCCCACATGCCATGGAGTGGCTGGGCCCATGAGCCATGGCCACTGAGCCTGCACGTCCTAGAGCCTGTGCTCCTCAGCAGGAGAGGCCACAGCAGTGAGAGCCCCACATACCCACATACCCCACTCCCCTCAAAAAAAAAAAAAAAAAGCAATAGAAAAAATGACAAAAAAATGGTAAGAATAGAACAAAATAAAATATAAAAACAAATTAGAACAAAGAAAGAAAGCAAGGAAAAATACAGAAGAAAAAAAGTAAAGTAGAAATAGAAATATAACAAATAAAGTATATTAAAATTTATTTAAAAGTAAATGAAAATAAAAGTAACAATAAATTTAAAAAACATAACAATAGAACAATAGAACATTAAAAAATAGTAATAAATATTTTCCTAGAGTCTCAGCTGTCTGTGTTCTTTCTCCCACTAAGAGTCACAGCCAACCTCCATCTCTCCAGGAGGCCCTCTAATACATCTATGTAGGTTCTCTGTACCTGCTGTGGGAACAGTGGGGGCAGCTCAGACTCTGACCTGGCCCAATTCCCATTTGTACTAGTCCTGAATGTCTACAGCTGCTAGAACTAGACCAGTTTCAGTTGTGGGAATACTCGTTGTGCATCCAGATATTCCATAGATACAGGGTTTACCAAGCCGATTGTGGAGGGTTAATCTGTCATCTGTGCAGCTGCACAGAAAGATTTTTTTTCCTCTTCCTTAGTCGCCCTGCCTCTGGTGCTCAGCTGTGGTTTTCACCCCACCTTTGTGAGTGGGCCATGCACAAGAGTGTGCTCTCGAGGCTGCCCTGGAGCACTTGAATCTGTCCCTGTGAGGACAGGGTGTGGAGGGGGCACAGCTGCTGGGGTCATTAGGGCCTTGGTGGTGACAGGTGCATAGAAAACTGTGAGCAATGCAGCTCTAGTAGGAGCCTTTCCTATCACCTGGTGGTTGGTGTGAGAAGGTAAGTCCTGGTGGGGGCTTCTCCTAGTGCCTCATGACAGGCACAAGAAGGTCAGCCCTGATAGGGGCTTTTCTTAATGCCTGGTGTGACAGGAGACCAACGTGTGGGGAGAGACAGTCTGTAATGACAGCTCCACCACCTGCATATCACTCAACAGTGGTGTCTTTCTTCTATGGCAGTCTGGGTTTCCTCCACAAGAATTACTCATTGTGGATTACCTCTCTCTCAAACCCTCAGGCTGTCACCTCACAGCCAACAGCTGTCCTCCCCAGGGCTTGCTCTCCAATCCCCACGTTCCAGCTCTCAGCCCCTGTGTGCACCAGTGGACACACGTTCCAGGCTGCGTCTTGCAGGGCTGTGGCCTGGACTGTCTGTGTAGGTCTCACTCTGTTCTGTCTGCCAAAGGCCAGTTGTTTAGCCCTCCTCTGATACTCCCCTTCTGTCTCAACTGATTTCCCTGTCAGTGAGGGAGCTTCCCCCGATGTGGGATCATCTCCTCTGCTTCAGCTCCCGTCCCAGGTGCACAGATCCCATCCCACATCCTCTCTTCTTCTTTTTCCCTTCTTTCTTTTATCCTACCTGGTTATGTGGGGATCTGTTTTGTCCTTTCTGGTGTCTAAGGTCTTCTGTTACTGTTCAGCTGGTGTTCTGTGAAAGTTTTTGCATCTGTAGATGTATTCTTGATGCATTTGTAGAGGGAGATGAACTCCACGTCTTCCAACTCCTCTGCCATCTTGATTTCTCTATTATATATTTTAATTAATTTAATCTTCACAGTTGCTCTAATAGCTGACATTATTATCTCTATTTGGCACATAAGAAAACTGAGGTAAAGGGAGGCTAAAAGTGAGGCCACAGAGCTAGTGACTGGTGGAACTAGGGTTTGAATGTGGACAGTCTAGCTCCAGGGCTCCTACATTTAACCTCTATCTGATAGTGGTTCTTATCATACTGATTTCTCACTTCATCCTTACTGTTAATAAAGTATTTTAGAATTTCATTTGTTCTTGGTTTCATGCATGAATATCTCACCTCATAAAATATGGTCAGTACCAGGATTGGAATCATGTTTCAGATTTTTCTCTATCTTGCACAGTATGTAACACAGATAAATATTTGCTAAATAAATATATTTTGATCAATTAATTTTTCTTAATCTGGTTTATTGAATTTCTAATTCATCCAGTCAAGTAATCAAAAGGATAAAGATAACATGACACATGACAATTGTATTATTATCTGTAATATCAAAAATATATGTTTCTGCATATTTTATAGTCCACAAAGGAACATGACTTTGAAAACACAACCACTACCACCACAAAACCATTTCACATCAATATCCATAGCCATAGTTGAGAAAGAAAATATATGAGATGTGCCCTTGACTCTGAAATGGTGAGTATAGAATAAGCAAGCCCTCCCCACTTCCAGCCTCATTGTTTTTCTTTCCTTCATATAATGCCACATGTGACTACATGGACTGTGTCATACTTTGGCATTTTGTTAAGACATCAGACAGCAGACCTAAGGAGACTCAGGCAGTACCTAGTCAAGAGTGACCATTTCTACTCTGTGTGACTTTGGACACAGACTCTTGAGCCCTCAGGACCCTTGGAACTCAGTATTTCCACTTAAAAATGAAGTTGGTAAGCTAACCTTCCTAACTCATAGAACAACAATGAGGAATTAAAAACATGTGTTTAAATACAATGAATATACTTTAAAGCATTAAACAATACCAAGAAATGTTTGAACAAGTACAGACACATTTCTTAAGTGAGAAGTTCTGGCAAAACACAGGGGTTCATTATCCCCAACTTTTAAGGTGGTCTCTGACATATGTCCCCATCTATAACTCCTGGAGAACTTTTTATCTCCTGATCAAGGAGACAGGACCTCATTTTGAGGTGTGTGTGTGTTTTGTTTTTTTTTTTTTTGAGACTAAAATTAACATATAAATGGAGATTTGAAAAATTGTCACTTTTCCCAAAGCCTGGGCCCCTTTTTCTCTGTCTCATACCTTTAAAACATATAGAACAACTGTTTCCATATATATGATTCACAAAATCTGTGAAAGAAGCTCATGATATCAGCATTTTCTAGCTCCCTAACAAAAATCCTCTAATCCCCAAATCGCAAGATCATTATTTTGCATATTAAATGAAGTTTACAGAGTTTTAATTAAGCATGTAAACTAGTGATTTGGAAGGTGATCACTTTCACTAATTCATTAGCTAATAAAAATTATCTAAATATGCACATATCCAGCTTTTTCAGGAGGAGGATGTATTAATTTAGTAGGAAATGTAAATGTTGAAGCATACCAGAGGTTATCATTAGTTTTCACAAATATCTCTTCTGATACAACATCGATCAGCCTCAGGTCAAGTAATTCCTCATTGTCTAGAAAGGGCAAGAGCTTCAAGAACAATTTTCAGCCTGCCTCTGAATGCAGTGATTGACAGGGCCATGAAAATAAAGCCTCACTGTCATGTTATAGGACAAAAAGAAATTGAATGCTCCAAAAAGGCTTGAAAATTTCATCTTTTGTTTGATAATCACTGGAAGCTGTCTTTGTGTGTGAATTTCAAGATCAAGTGAACAGTTTTTAAAGTTATTCAATTATTTATTATTATCAATAAAATCAATATTGTGAAAAATAATACAATCACTCAACTATGCTGTATGCTATTATTTTAGCCTAAATTATCTGAATAAGTATCTCAATTTTCTACTCAGTAGGTATTAGAACGGTCTTAGGTTAATGAGATCACGAAAGGGAAGGGGGAATTTAGAAGAGAATGAGATACTGTCAATAAATGAAAACAAACAATATCAAGTGTTTCAATATTGTTTTTGCATTCTGGTCATTAAAAAAATATATGATTAGGTTCCTATGGAAAACTTTCTATCAAGAACTCACTTGTTCTGATAGTTTCTTTTTTCAGAAAGTACTATGCATCATGGTAAGATTCCTACGTGTCCAAAACCCTGGATTCTCAGGATGGTGTACAGAGGCTCTCGTGTGCCAACCACTGTATAAAGCAAATCTTGGAGGCCAAGTCATTCTACAAACAAATGGTAAAGTTATACTTTAAGAATATGATTGGGTACTCATGTATATGCTTCACATAATTTATAAATCCTTATTTTCAGATGTAAATATTTTAGAATGTACAGTTTGACTTTATGACCATTGGAAATTGTCTTCAGTGGACAGTTAGGTGTGGCTCACTACAACCTTCATCATAACTTTTTGCAGTTTTGCAGGTCTCCACCCAAGGATACTAGATCTCTTTTCATCATATTTTAACTATTCAAAGTTTACCACAGAAAATTTTCTTTGTACATCTCTTCCTCTTACCCCTTTCCTGGCCTTGCATTGGTTCAATGACTTCTAGCTTTAGGGAATATTGCAGCTGTCTTTCTGGAGTTCCTCACTCACCTCATTCTCCTTGTCATGACAATAAAAGAGGTCTTCTTACAGGACACACATTCTCCAGGGCTCAGGATGTTGTAGCACTTCTTCTTTTGGGAAGATATCAGAAATTTTTCACAGACACTTCTCCCTAACATTTTCCTTCTTTAGTAGAAAAATAAGTTCAACTTAATGTACTTCCCATTGTAGACTCCAGGCATCTACCTTAATTGGGAAGGGAGAGGAATTGTTATAGAATATTTCTTTCTCAGGGATTATAGACATTTATTTTTATTTTCTCCTAGGACAGATATTGGAGGGTAGAGTGAGGGGACATTTAGAATATATTAATTTCAATATGTTTTGTTTTGTTTTCCATTTTAGAGATATAGCATGAATACAAGAAAAGTACTCAAATCATACTCAATTTCCAAGAAAAGTATAGAAATCATTCGCATATACTTTTCAAAAAAGTGAACACACATGTAATTGGCACACAGATCAAGAAACAGAACATGTCAGACTGTGGAAGGCACCTCCATGTCCATGTCTCCTGATCACTACCAAGACTAAGGGAAACCACTAACCTAAATTCTAATCCTATAGATTAACTTT
Organism: Lipotes vexillifer; assembly: GCF_000442215.2. Lineage (NCBI taxonomy): Eukaryota > Metazoa > Chordata > Mammalia > Artiodactyla > Lipotidae > Lipotes > Lipotes vexillifer. The sequence goes on along the minus strand of NW_006791020.1, from coordinate 1,056,581 downwards.
GACACTATCCTAACTTCTAATCCTATAGAATTACTTTCACTCAATAATATGCCTGTGAGGTTCATCCACAATGTTTCATGTATTCGGAGCTCATCCATTTTAGTTGTTATATAGTATGCTGTTTGTGAATATATGATAATATATTTAACCATTCTAATTCTTGATAGTCTTTTGGGTAGTTTTCATTCTGAAGTGATTATAAATAGTGTTACTGTCAATAATTCTCTCACATATCTTTTTTCTTTTTTTTCCATTTTTTTATTTCCCAGGAATTTTTTTTTTCTTTTTTCCAGTATGCGGACCTCTCACTGTTGTGGTCTCTCCCGTTGCAGAGCACAGGCTCTGGACGCGCAGGCTCAGCGACCGTGGCTCACGGGCCCAGCCGCTGCACAGCATGTGGGATCTTTCCGGACTGGGGCATGAACCTGTGTCCCCTGCTTTGGCAGGCGGACTCTCAACCACTGTGCCACCAGGGCAGCCCTCCTTCTCACATATCTTTTGATAGATAGAAGCTCATTCTTTTGGGTATGCAAGTAGACTTGTTGGGTCAGAAGGTATGCATATGTTCAGCTTTAGTAGATATTCTAAACTGTTTTCCAAAGGAGTTGTATCAATTTACTCTTATACCATCAATGCATGAGAGATTGTTACTCCATATCCATGTCAGCAGTTTGATATTGTCTCTACATTTCACTTTAATTATTGTGCTGAGTTCTGGTAAATTGCATTATGGTTTTAATTTTTATTTCCCTGTGATTAATTTTCACATGTTTATCAGCCACTTGGATATCCTCTTTTATTAGGTGCCTGTTTAAGACTTTTGTTCATTTCTACATTGGGTTGAGTTTTCAAACTGATGGTTAGAAATTCTTTCTATATTCTGGTTATGAATTCTTTGTTGAACATATTCTTTTCAATGATCTTCTTCCTCTCTTATTGGACTGCATTTTCACTCTTAGAGATATTTTTTGATGAACGTATTTTTTTAAAATTCCTATAATTAGGACTTTTTCTATTCTGTTTAAGAATTTTTACCTACTATGAGGTCTTGATGATATTTTTCCTAAGTTATCTTATAAAAGCTTTATTTATTTGCCTGTTATGTTTAAATCTGTAATCCATCTCAAGTTGGATTTAAGGATATCTACTGGGGCTCATATTTTGACTCTAAGGACATTGTAAAGATATTCTCATGTAAATTTTACTAATATTAATGAAATTTCCTTGAATATTTTCCAAACAGAATTAAATTGAGTTTATGGGCTTCAGTTATTAAGTTCCTACAGAACGAACTTTTTATTATTTAAATTTCTAAATAATTAAATTTAATTAAATAATCTAATAAATTAAATTATTTAAACTCATGAGCATAAAATGCTCATGATTAAATTTTACAAAGAAGAGTTGATTCGGTCTTAATGATATATTGTCTTATGTTGAGTTCCTTTGTTGGTTTTACTTCACCTAATTTTTTCGTCAAATTTTCAAAAAAACTAAATTTTAACAAGAAAAACTGATTTTTCAATATTGAGCTACATGAGCTGCTTGTATATTTTGGAGATTAATCCTTTGTCAGTTGCTTCAATTGCAAATATTTTCTCCCATTCTGAGGGTTGTCTTTTTATCTTGTTTATGGTTTCCTTTGCTGTGCAAAAGCAAAGTTTGCAAAAGCAAACTTTTAAGTTTCATTAGGTCCCATTTGTTTATTTTTGTTTTTATTTCCATTTCTCTAAGAGGTGGGTCAAAAAGGATCTTGCTATGATTTATGTCATAGAGTGTTCTGCCTATGTTATGCTGTAAGAGTTTGATAGTTTCTGGCCTTACATTTAGGTCTTAAATCCATTTTGAGTTTATTTTTTGTATGGTGTCAGGATAGCTGATTCACTTTTTTGTACAGCAGAAACTAAAACAACATTGTAAATCAATTATACTCCAATAAAGATGTATAAAAAATAATAAAATGCACAAAAAATAGAAAAAGATTTTTCTATTTTTTAGTTAATATATTTAAAGATGTATAGTTTTAATCATTGTTACTTTAAGCAACATTTGTTTAGTAATTAGATAAAGACTAACAGCTTGTCTTATTTATTAACATGAGAAACATGGGAGTTCTCTTCAACTAAGAGAAACAGAGACAAAAAGAGATGGGGTGGGGTTGAAGAGTCAGAGATACAGTCTCACATATTCATGTTTACATACACAGAATGCAAGGCAGGGACAAAACATTCTTGAGAAACAACAGAGTTAAAATACCTTGAAATACAGTATACATCTTCCTTCATTCCTAGGAAAAAGCAACTCAGTCTTCTTCATTTGTGTTCTTAAAAGATTCCAGTGGCTGTCCTAACTGTTGGTGACACCTGGCAAGATAGATACACTTGCTACTTGAAGGATTTAGTTTTGCAAATCCCACACTAAAATAATGGTATAAAAGACATGTGAAATCACTTAATAAAATAAACATATCCTCCAGATGTCTGTTTTAGTGTCTGGACATTTTTTCCTGGAAGACCATTCTCAAATTGATTGGAACTTGCTTAGTGAAATGTGCAAGGATTCACTAATAAATTAATGGAATTCATTTACAGCTGCCTAAGTGAGACATGGTCATGGCTTCTTAGATCTGATTCTAACAGCTTCTAAATTCAAAGACAATACAGATATTTCAGAAAAAACTGAGGTAGGCTGAAGGACTTGGTACATAAGGGGTTGGAAAGAATGGAAACAAAATTGGTCCAAAACATATTCAATATTCATGTGTCTCTGACATGGAGATTACTTTGAGATGAAAATGATCAAGACCCAAAGAAAGACTCAGGAAGAAACTCTGACCTCTGTCTAAACTGCCTGAATAATTTAAATAGCGGGCCTATTACAAGAATAGAACTATCACCATAGATAACTGCAGTATGAACTAAGTGTGATGGACAGAGAGGAACATAGCAAAGTCTGTTTGCTAAAATTCCTTTCTGTGTCCTATTGTCTCTGAATGACCCAGCAAACATTTATTTACAAAATATTTGCTTTTCTATTTCCATATCAATTGCCCTTCTCCCCTTTGACATCCCAAACCCCTCTACCCCTTTGTCTTTAGATGAAGATGGTATTGAAAGCAAGGACTTCAGCCATTTTGGTGAGTTACTCAGCTTTTTGAGGTCTCTGCCATGTTTACTTGTTATTAAATTTTTGCTTGATTTTTCCTGTTAATCTCTCTCACATCAATTTAATACTTAGACCAGCCAGAAGAACCTTCCAGAGAAAGTTTTCTTCCTCCCCAAGTCAACAATTAATTATGTATTAATTGGTTTGAAAATTATTTTACATACATCAATCATATCTCTAAATTGCATGCTCCTTGAGGACAAGTGAGGATGACATGATAGTAATATAATAGCTATATTTTTTAGTGGTTTTAGGGGACTACCTGTCCCTACCTCTAACCCTTCCACCCTGGTAACCATAAGTTCATTTGCTAAGTCTGTGAGTCTGTTTCGGTTTTGTAAGTTCAATTGTATATATATATATTTTTTTAAGATTCCTCATATAATCAATATCATATGATATTTCTCTTTCTCTGTATGACATTCTTCACTTAGTATGATAATTTCCAGGTCCATCCATGACACTGCAAATGACATCATTTCATTCTTTTTAATGGCTGAATAATATTCCACTGTACCACATCTTCTTTATCAATTCAATTCATCTATCAATAGACATTTAGGTTGCTTCCATGTCTTGGCTGTTGTAAACAGCTATGCAATGAATATTGTAGTACATATATAGTTTCAAAACATGTTTTTCTCTGGATATATGCCCAGGATTAGGATTGCTGTATCATAAGGTAGCTCTGTTTTTAGTTTCTTAAGGGACGTCCATACTGTTCTCCATAGTGGCTGTACCAATTTATACTCCCATCAACAGTGTAGGAGGGTTCCCTTTTCTCCACACACTCTCCAGCATTTATTGTTTATAGATTATTTTTGATGATGGTCATTCTGACTTGTGTGAGATGATATCTCATTGTAGTTTTGATTTGCATTTCTCTAATGATTAGCTATGCCGAGCATCTTTCCATGTCTCTCTTGGCCATCGGTATGTCTTCTTTGGAGAAATATCTCTTTAGATCTCTTGCCCATTTTTGGATTGGGTTGATTTTCTTTTTAATATTGAGTCACATGGGCTGTTTGTAAATTTTGGAGACAAATCCCTTATTGATCCGATCATTTGCAAATATTTTCTCCCATTCTGTGGGTTGTATTTTTGTTTTGTTTATGGTTTCCTTTGATGTGTAGAAGCTTTTGAGTTTAATTAGGTCCCATCTGTTTATTTTTGTTATTATTTTTATTATTCTGGAAGACAGATCAAAAACGATTTTGCTGTGATTTATGTCAAAGAGTGTTTTGACTTTGTTTTCCTCTAGGATTTTTATAGTATCTGGTCTTATGCTTAAGTCTTTAATTCATTCTGAGTTTATTTTTGTGTATGTTGCTAAAGAATGTTGTGATTTCATTTTTTGATATGTAGCTGCCCGGTTTTCCCAGCACTATTTATTAAAGAGACTGTCTTTCCTCCATTGTATAGTCTTGCCTCCTTTGTCATACATTAATTGACTATAGGTGTGTGGGTTTATTTCTGGGTTTTCTATCCTGTTCCATTGATCTATGCTTCTGTTTTTGTGCCAGTACCATATTGTTTTGATGACTCTACCTTTGCAGTATAGTCTGAAGCCAGGGAGCCTGATCCCTCCAGCTCCATTTTTCTTTCTCAAGATTGCTTTGACTATTCAGGATCTTTTGTTTCTCCATATAAATTTTAAGATTATTTTTTCTAGTTCTGTGAAAAATGCCATTGTAGATTGCCTTGGATAATATAGTCGTTTTGACAACATTTATTTTTCCAATCCAAAAACATGGTATATCTTTCCATCTGTTTGTGTCATCTTTGATTTCTTTCATCAGCTTCATATAGTTTTCAGAGTACAGGTCTTTTAGCTCCTTAGGTAAGTTTATTCCTAAGTACTTTATTCTTTTTGATGCAATGGTAAATGGGATTGTTTCTTTAATTTCTTTTTCTGTTCTTTTATTTTTAGTGTATAGAAATGTAAGAGATTTCTGTGCTTTAATTTTGTATCCTGCAGCTTCATCAAATTCATTGATGAGCTCTGGTAGTTTTCTGGTGGCATCTTAGGATTTTCTATGTATAGTATCACATCATTGGCAGTGAAAGCTTTACTTCCTTTCCAATTTGGATTCTATTTTTCTTTTTAATTTTTCTTCTCTGATTGTTGTGACTGGGACTTCCAAAACTATGTTGAATAAAAGTGGTGAGAGTGACATCCTTTTTTTGTTCCTGATCTCAGAGGAAATGCTTTCAGCTTTTCACTGTTGAGTATGTTGTTAGTTGTAGGTTTGCCATATATGACCTTTATTATGTTGAGGTAGGTTCCCTCTATGCCCACTTTCAGGAGAGTTTGTATCATAAATAAATGTTGAATTTTGCCAAAGGCTGTTTCTGAATCTATTGAGATGATAATATGGTTTTTATTCTTCAACTTGTTGATGTGGTATATCACACAAATTGATTTGAGGATCTTGAAAAATACTTGCATTCCTGGGATAAATCCCACTTGATCATGGTGTATGATTGTTGGATTTGGATTCACAGTATTTCTTTGAGGATTTTTGAATCTATGATCATCAGTGATATTGGCCTTCAATTATCATTTTTCGTTTTACCTTTGTCTGGTTTTGGTATCAGGTTGACAGTGGGTTCATAGAATGAGTTTGGGTGTATTACTTCATGTGCAATTTTTGGAACAGTGTCAGAAGGATATGTATTAGCTCTTCTCTAAATGTTCTGTAGAATTTGCCTGTGAAGCCATCTGGTCCTGCACTTTTGTTTGTTGAGAGTTTTTTAATCACAGTTTCAATGTTAGTACTTGTGATTGGTCTGTTCATATTGTCTACTTCTTCCTGGCTCAGCCTTGGGAGATTGTACCATTCTAAGAATTTGTCCATTTCTTCCAGGTTGTCTATTTTACTGGCATATATTTGCCTGTAGTAGTCTCATGATCCTTTGTACTTCTGTGGTGTCCGTTGTCACGTCTCCTTTTTCATTTCTAATTTTATTGATTTGAGCCCTCTCCTTTCTTTACTTGATGAGTCTGGCTAAAGTTTTATCAAATTTGTTTATTTTTCCAAGGAAACAGCTTTTAGTTTTATTGATCTTTGATATTGATTTTTTCATCTATTTTTCATTTATTTCTGCTCTGACTTTTATGGTTTCTTTCCTTCTACTAACTTTGAGCTGTTTTATCTTCCTTCTCTAGTTGCTTTAAGTGTATGGTTAGGTTGTCTGTGATTTTTTTCATGCCTCCTGAGGTAAGATTTTATTGCTATAAACCTCCCTCTTAGAACTACTTTTGCTGCATCTCATAGGTTTTTGATTGTCATGCTTTCATTTTCATTTGTCTGTAGGTATTTTTTGATTTCTTCTTTGATTTCTTCAATGATCCATTGGTTATTTAGTAGTATATTGTTTAGCCTCCATGTGTTAGTGCTTTTTACAGCTTTTTTCCTGTTGTTGACTTTTATTTTATTTTATTTTTATTTTTTTTCAGTATGTGGGCCTCTCACTGTTGTGGCCTCTCCTGTTGTGGAGCACAGGCTCCAGATGTGCAGGCTCAGCAGCCATGGCTCACAGACCCCAGCAGCTCCGCAGCATGTGGGATCTTCCCAGACTGGGGCACAAACCCATGTCCCCTGCATCAGCAGGCAGACTCTCAACCACTGGGCCACCAGAGTAGCCCCCTGTTGTTGATTTTTAATCTCATAGCATTGTGGTTAGAAAACTTGCTTGATATGATTTCAATTTTCTTAAATTTACCAAGGTTCACTTTGAAGTCCAGCATGTGGTCAGTCCTGGAGAATGTTTGATGTACACTTGAGAAGAATGTGTTTTCTACTGCTTTTGGATGGAATGCTCTATAAATATTGATTAAGTCCACCTGGCTTCTGTATCCTTATTGATTTTCTTTCTGTATAATCTGTCTTTTGATGAAAGTGGTGTGTTAAAGTCCCCCACTGCTATTGTGTTACTGTCAGTTTCTCCTTTTATGGCTGTTAGTATCTGCCTTATATATTGGGGTGCTCTTATGTTGGGCGCATATATATTTACAATTGTTATATCACCTTCTTGGTTTCATCCCTTGATCATTATGTAGTGTCCTTCTTTGTCTCTTGTGACAGTATTTATTTTAAAGTCTACATTTTCTGATATGAGTATTGTTACTCCAGCTTTCATTTCATTTTCATTTGCATGGAATACCTTTTTCCATCCCCTCACTTTCAGTCTTTATATGTCTCTAGATCTGAAGTGGGTCTGTTGTAGACAGCATATATACAGGTCTTGTTTTTGTATCCATTCAGCCAGTCTATGTCTTTTGGTTGGAGCATTTAATCCATATATGTTTAAGGTGGTTATCAATATGTTTATTCTTGTTACCATTTTGCTAATGGTTTTGGATTTGTTTTTGTAGGTCTTTTTTCTTCCCTTCCTCTTTTGTTCTTTTGTGATGTGATGACTCACTTTAGTGCTGTGTTTGGATTATTTTTTCTTTTTCGTGTGTGTTTCTATTGTGGATTTTTCGTTTGCTCTTACCACGAGGATTTGATATAACAGTATATATATAAAGAAGATTGTTTTAATTTGCTGGTCTTTTAATTTCAAATGCATTTCCAATATCCTGAATTTGTGCACTCTTCTCAGAATTGCTATGTGTGATATTTATTTGTGTGCGGATGATTTCCTACCTTTACTTTATGTTTGCCTTTACATGTGAGCATTTCTTGTTTCTAGTGTGGCCTTTTCTTTTCTGCTTGGGGAAGTTCCTTTAGCATCTGTTGCAAAACTTGTCTAGTGTTGCTGAATTCTCTTAGCTATTGCTTGTCTGCAAAACTTTTGATTTCTCCATCAAATTTGAATGAGAGCCTTGCTGCGTAGACTATTCTTGCTTGTAGCTTCTTCCCTTTCAACACTTTAAATATATTTTGCCACTCCCTTCTGTGCTGCTGAGTTTCTGCTCAGAAATCAGCTGATAACTTTATGGGAGTTGCATTGTATGTTATTTGTTGCTTTTCTCTTCTTGCTTTTAATACTTTTTCTTTGTCTTTAATTTTTGTCACTTTTATTACTATGCTTTATGATGTGTTCCTCCTTGGCTTTATCCTGCCTGGGACTCTCTGTGCTTCCTGGGCTTGGGTGACTATTTCCTTTCCCATGTTAGGGGAGTGTTCAGCTATTATCTCTTCAAATATTTTTGCAGGTCCTTTCTCTCTCTCTTCTCCTTCTGGGACCATATAATGTGAATTTTGGTGCATTTGTTTTCCCAGGGGTCTCTTAGACAGTCTTCATTTCTTTTCATTCTTTTTTGTGTATTCTGTTCCACAGTGGTGATTTCCACCATTCTGTCTCCCAGGTCACCCATCCATTCTTCTGCCTCAGTTCCTCTGCTATTGATTCCTTCTAGTGTATTTTTCATTTCAGTTATTTGTATTGTTCATCTGTGTTTATTTTTAATTCTTTTAGGTCTTTGTTAAACATTTCTTGTATCTTCTCAATCTGTGTCTCCATTCTTTTTCAGAGATCTTAGATCATCTTCACTGTCATTTTATGGTTGATTGCCTATCTCTTCTTCACTTAGTTGTTTTTCTGGGGTTTTATCTTGTTCCTTCATTTGGGACATATTCCTCTGCCATCTCATCTTGTCTAACTTTCTGTGTTTGTGGTCTTGGTTCCACAGCCTGCATGGTTGTAGTTCTTCTTGCTTCTGCTGTCTGTCCTCTGGTGGATGAATTTGTCTAAGAGGTTTGTGTAGGCTTCCTGATGGGATGAATTCCTTCCTGCTCAGTTGTGGGTGGAGCCTATCCCTCTGGTAGGCAGGGCCAGGGTCAGAAATAGTTTAAGCCAGTTGTCTGCTGATGAGTGGGGCTGTGTTCTCACCTTCTTGGTTGTTTGGCCTGAATTGTCCCAGTACTGCAGGTTACAGGCTGTTGGGTGGAGCTAGGTCTTGGAGAAATGGCAGCCTCCAGGAGGGCTAACACCAATGACTACTTCCCAGTGCTGCTGTTGCCAGTGTCTTTGTCCCCACAGTGAGCCACATCTGCCACACTGCCTCCACAGAAGAATCTCCAATATTAGCAGCTAGGTCTGGCCCAGTCTCTTATGAAGTCACTGTTTTGTTCCCCTGGGTCCTGGTGTACACTAGACCTTGTGTGAACCCTCAAAAAGTGGAGTTTCTGCTGCCCTCAGTCCTGTGGAATTCCTGCAATCAAACCCCACTGGTCTTCAAAGCCAGATTCTCTGGGGGCTCTTCCTCCTGCTGCCAGATCCTCAGGCTGGAAAGCCTGATGTGGGGCTCAGGACTTTCACTTCTGTGGGAGAATTTCTGTGGTATAATATAATTATTTTCCAGTTGGTGGGTCACCCATCCAGTGGATATGGGATTCAATTTTATCACAGTTGTGCCACTCCTACAGTCTCATTGTGGCTTCTTCTTTGTTTTTGTTTATAGCATATCTTTTTAGGTAAGTTCTATCATTTTGTTTGTTGATTGTTGCTCAGCATTTACTTGTGATTTTAGTGTTTTTGTAAGAAGGGGAGAGCTCACATTCTTTTACTCTGCCATCTTGTGAGCAATTCTTCCTCCTCATTTTTTTCTTTTTTTTAATGACTGAAATTCCATTTCCATAAACCAAAGCTTTTCATTACACAATTAGAAACATACCTTAAAATGGGAGTGACAAACTCACACTGAAGTATAAATATTGTGAAATAAAATTCATATTTTAATGTAAAACAAGAAGAATTTAAACATAAAAGATTTTCTCTGTCCTTTGGCCTCATCTCTCCCCACTATGGTGTACTGTGTGTCTGCATTATGCATTGACCAAATCTCCTCCATCCACATAAAAAGCAACATTCTCCTAGCACCAAAAAGACAACTCCTTAAAAGATAATATTCCTTCTTGGATAAGGGGCCATGATGGTGCTTAGAACTGGATTGTGTAAACTATCAATGATACATTATTTAATGTACAACCCCCATCTCAAAAAACTCATATTACTGTGCTTTAACTTCCAAGAGGAAGGTTGGTTCTCAGTGTTTCCTGAGATGCTGTTCCCAGGTTATAATTCTCAATTTTGTCAGAATGAAAATTTTAATTTCTTTCTAATTGACTGAATAATTTTTGGTCAATAGTAATAATTTGAAAGCCTATTTGGGCAGCAATTTGTATAATGGAAATGAATGAGTGATCTTGCGGTAAGTTCTCTCCTGCAGAGAATCTTGGAAAAGAATGAGACTGTCCCAAAGACACACAAGGTGTTTGAATGAGAACCTGGGTAGTCAAGGAAACTTTAATAAGGTTTTACTGGGAAGCTGGTCATAAGGGTAGCAACCATATCCTACACTTTTATTATATATCTCCATAGTATCCCAAATTTTGAGATTTTTGACTGACAAAATAAATACAGATAAATTTGTCTGATATCTTTGAAATAAAGATAATTATACCATGTGAAATCATAGATAAATCAATTATCAGTTAAATAATTTCTTTATCAGGTAAGAAACATCTTCCAGTTATGACTATTATAATTGGGTTAATACATTCTCACTATATATAATATGTCAAATTGAGTTTGTTTAAAAAAAATATTACAAGCCTTTCCCTTTTAACAGACTAGGTAGATGCTGCTTCTAATTCTAAGCTTTTCCTCTGCTCCCAAATAATAAATATAAAAGGAGGTGGTTTACATAGATTTATGGTGTGATTTCATGGCACTATAGTGAATATTTATAACTATGGAACCTTGTAGAAAGCAAAACCTGATATTTAACTCAAGCAGTCTGGACTCTATCCTCTGTGGGAAAACATATGTTTTCATGTAACTTAAGGCCATCTTAGGAGAATAGATGCACGTGGCATAAAATTGGTAACATTTTGTGAGCGTGTGTGGAGAATTTATCTTTTCCAGTCATTCTTGACATCATTTTTCATAAGAACCCGCATCCCCTGCATCGGCAGGCGGACTCTCAACCACTGTGCCACCAGGGAAGCCCTTGATACCTTGTTTCTAGCTATAAAAATGAGAATTATTTTTCTTCAGAAATGTTTGATTAAAAAAAAGATACAAACAACTTGTCAAGTTTAGGTTTTCAGATACAATGTGTGCATTTTACAACTTCACTCAAATAAACATTATTTTTCCCAAGAGGTCAATGTTCTGAAATGCATAAACAAGTTATGGACACCATAAAATTACTTGGCACTTTTTAGAAAAAAATAAAGGGAGAAAAAGCCCTTTAACATACCTTAATAGCCCAATATGTCTCTGTTTTCTACCTCAAAGCTAATCACTGTAAACTGTGGAAATATCACCCATAATAAATGTCAGATGTATCTTCAATAGAACAATTTCTTCTCAGGGATTTCTCTCTGGTTTTCTGTCTTATCGTTTTTTACATGAATTCCAAGTAGCATCATTCTAGTTTGTCTCTCTACTTGGAGTTTTTTAACCCCCTTGAAAGACATCTTGAAAAAACTGTTAAAAAGTCTGTCAGTCTAATCTTAATGTCTTTGTGAAGATGCACAAAAGCAAACTGGTAGTATTTAGAAAAGATCCACGCAGCAGTTGTCTTCTGTTTGCACCACAAGGATTTAAAAACAGAACTACATGATCACCATCTTAAATAAGAAGAGTATACACATACAAAGACAAAAAGCAGCTTTCTAAATTCTCTTGACCAATAGAACACTCCCTCCATGGTGAGCTCAAATTCTGGTATGGGCCAATTAGCCTCTAGTTCTTATCCTCTGCTCTTTAATCATTTATATGATCTGCCTGGTCCCCACAGAGGTTAGAGTCCTACATTCCCAAGATGAAGTAGATCATTAACCATATGTCTCTTCCCACATTTGTGCAACATTGAATCCCACATGTGATGTTCTCACTGGCCCACTTGGAATGCCCTACTTTTAGCCTGGTGCTAATCTAACTCTTCAAGGCCCACCTGCATCCAAGAGCTTCCCTGAACTTAGATAGTGACATACAAGTCCGTATTTGATCAAGCTCAATCTTGCAGAGGGCCAAGGACAGTGTTCCAGCTGGGTCTTTGACCAAAGTCACCATCTGTTAATTCACAAGTTAAGAGGCAGGATGAGTCACCAGTGAACCTACACACTCAATAAAAAATGTTTTGTTGCCTCTAGGTTACCTTTTTTTTCTTCTTTCCTCCACCCTCCATACATGATTTTCTGACAACTTGGAGGATCAAAGAGGTCAAATTAGAAAACATTAAATTTCCTCTTCACTTTCAGAAGAGGCTAGTTGTTAGAAACCTGCAGTTTCCTTAGGATAGGAATTGTACCTTCTCTCCTGCATACCAAGAACATGCATGACTGGGAACACTGTGCATGAGTAATCATTAACATATTTGGATGAACAAATGAGGAAATAAAGGCTGGTTTAATGGGGGCATGGGATGAATTTAGCTGAGTTATTTAAGCATGATTGGCTTTAGTGGGAAGTGGAACTGGTGTGATTTAAGGGGAAATGGTCTCTGATCAGAAATAATTATTCCACTGTTGATCACTGTCTCAAAAATCATTCCTCAGAATCATATTTAAGAATTCAATACAATGAATATCCTAATGAGAGATAGTTCTTTCAGTTGTTAGCAGCTATTATTTTTGTAGGAGCAGCTACTACTGGAGTGAATTCCAACTGCAACAGCTAGGGAGTGTTGCAGAGAATTTATCCCACAACAGGCAAGCAAGAACATGAGAGACAAGGGGTGCCAGGTCTTGGAATGTTTGTAGAACCCACAGAAATGAATGCTATTCTCCAATGAAAACTCATGAAATCATACAAAAAAGAAAACAGACACTAGAGAACATTTATCTTCTTCTACTTCATGAGAGTACATGAACCTGACCATGCCCTACCCACTCCAATGAGTGACTACCTGAAGACCAAGGTTGTAATTAGTAGCACAGTTATGATGCTGGCTCCTCACATCCAGTGATCTTTCTTCAACATTTCCATTTGAAAATGGTATTTTGGTCTTCACCTATTAATTTTTTTTTTAACTGATCAGTGACTTGAGAGGCATTTTTCCCAGTTTTATTTGATAGCAGGCTCTTGCATCAACTTTTGGTTGAAGGATGAAATTTATTTTCCATTCTAATGGATATAATCTCCCAGGCTCTGCTACTGTGAGGAAAAGGTTGGCACTGGGAAATAGGTGGGGGTTGTTAAAGGAACTAAGAATGAAACAGAAGGCAATCTGAGGATGCTGCAGGGATATAAGACTGATTCAAAACCTGGTCACTTCTTTTCTGGCATATGCTCCTAAATTTCATATATTAGAGACTATTTTTTTTTTTTTAAATCTCTGATTCTTATGCACTTACCTTAACAGTTGGGGAGATCAAGACTGGTGGACATTGTGTTAGCATATTTGGGAAAAATATGTGGAAGTAAGAAGAAGAAGAAAAAAAGAAAGAAACATTGTAAACCAATTTAAAAACAAAATCTAAATGTCACACTATATATCATCCTGTAATGAATTTCCTATTGTGTTCTTCACTGTCTTCTTCCTGCTTTGACTCCATGCTAGCGAGCATCAGCCATGGACTAATATCTGTATATATTTTTCAACAAGCAGCACTGAACAAGTGGTTCTGGTAGAAATTTCTTAATTTGAATTTTAGAATAAAAGAAGAGTGTGTCTTTGGCAAAATAGTGAATTAAGTCCATATCTTTGTTGACATTGACAGCCTCTCAGATCACCATCACTCTCATCTCTGATGTTTTTTATGGGTTTCTGTCCTCTCCTCATTCTTATGGTGGTCAGTGTCCACAGCCCCTATCTCATAGACCAGCTTTTTGTGAAACATTAGGAATTCATTCATATTAAGGCATGAGTATCTAAGAACAGTTTTTAGTGGATAATTTGTACAAACAAAATAGAGATGTTTTGACTAATGAAATTGCAAGTATCAATAATCAAGCAATGTGTGTATGGGAAGAAGATTGGACAAAGTCTGAGCAAGAGTGTGAGAAGAGAGTCCCATCTCTGGGGAAGCCACTTATAGAGTTTGGCTACTCATTCTTGGACCTGATGGTTCTTTTTAGAAAAATGGAGGAGGGAGAATGGGAGACCTGACTACTACTCCAGGACCATTAAGAAGTTCAATCATTATCCCTATCTCTTCAATATGGTTCCACAAAAGCAAGTACTGGATTGAGGTACAAATAGTAAAATTCAGAACTTAGTCTCATTAAAATCTGAAAGTAGAAGGATTTCAAGATGGCGAAGAAGTAGGAGGATATGGGGCTTATATCTCTTCACAGATGAATCAAGAATTCATCAACAGATTGAACAATTCTCAGGGAGCACTGACTGAACACAAGCAAAAGACATTGGACACAGGAAAGGACAGGAAAGATCCACAAATAACTGGGTAGGATGAAAGAAAAAAGAAGAGAAAAAGAAGAGGAGAGGAAGGGGATGGGACCTGTGCCCCTAGGGGGAGCTGAGGAAGAGGAGAGGTTAATATCTGAGGAATCTCCCTCACCAATGGGGAAATCAGTTGGGACAGAAGGGGAGCATCTGAGGCTGTTGGAAGAGGGTGAAAAGGCCAGTCTGTAGCAGACAGGACAGAGTGAGACCTACACAGACAGTACATGCCACAGCCTTGAGGGTCCCAGACTGAGGCATGCGTCCACCAGTGTGCATGAGTGCTGGGAGCTAGAACATGGGGATTGGAGAGCAAACCCAGAGAGAGGACTGGTGTTGGCTGTAAGGAGACAGCCTGAGGGAATGGGAGGAAGGAAATCTGCAATTGGGAATGCTTATAGAGGAAATCTGGTCTACCATAGAAGCAAGGTGCGACCACTGTTGAATGGTGTACAGGGGTGGAGCCACCATTGCAGCCTCTCTCTTCCCATGCACCAGCCCCTTCTCCCCCGGATGTTAGGAAAGGGCCCTGCCAGAGCTGGCCTTCATGCACTTGCCACCAGGCACTAGGAAAGGTCCCTGCTTAGGCTGGCACACATGTGCCTGCCTCCAGGCACTAGGAAAAGACCCTAAGAGGGCTGGCCCTCACATGCCTGTGGCCAAACACTAGGAAATGTCTCCACCATGGCTGGCCCTTGCATGCCTGTCACCAGGCACTAGGAAAAGCTGCCATTGATCCTCTCATGATGGTCCCTGAGTTCTAGGCAAGTCTCCTACTAGGGCTGGATCTCTCACGCCCATGGCATTCAGCTTCCCCACACACCTCCTCATTGGCAAGACTGAATCTTTCGTGGCCACTGACCCCCTTGCACGCCTGTCACTGCTAGGGTTTCCATGACCCTGGCAGCCATGCTACCTCCATGCCCTGTCCTCACTGGGGCAGACCCGATTGCTCCAGTGCAGCCTCAGGAGAGAGCACTGTGGGTAGCCCACATGCAGTGGTGAGGCTAAAACCACAGCTGAGTCCCAGGGCTGGGGTGACTAAGGAAGAGGAATGAAAATCTTTCCAGGCAGCTGCACAAGCCACAGGCTAAATCCCTGTGATTGGCTTCATAAACCCTGTATCTATGGAATATCTGAATGAACTATGAGTGTTCCCACAACTGAGACAGGTCTAGCTTTAGTAGTCGTGGATATTAGGGCAAGTACATATGGGAGTTGGGCCAGGTCAGAGTCTGAGCTGCCTCCACAGTGCCCACTACAGGTACAGGGACCTACATAGTGGTATCAGAGGGTCTCTTGGGAAGGTGGAGGTTGGCTGTGGCTCATGGTGGGGGCAAGGACACTGACAGCTGAGACTCCAGAAAAATAATATTATTACTATTACTTTTTTATGTTTTGTTCTGTTGATTTTTTTATTATTATCTTTATTTTTTTAATTTTTTAAAATAAATTAATCTTTTTTATTTATTTATTTTTACTTCACTTTTTGTTGTTTTGTTTTTATTTTCTGTCTTCTGTTTTGGTTTTAATTTTTTAAATTTTTTGTGTGTTTGTTTTATGTTTTCTTTTTCTTAATTACATCCTGCTTTTGTTTTGTTTCTTGTTTTTTGTTTTTGTTAGTTTTGGCTTTGTTTGATTTCATTTTTGGGGTTTTTTTTGACTAGTTGTGCTCTTGGTTTTTGTTTTCTTTGTTTTTGTTTTGTTTTTGTATGTGTTTGTTTGTTAGTTTATATTTTTGCTTGTTTGGTTTTGCTGTTACCATTTTTCTTGGGTTTTATTTGTCCGTTCATTTGTTTTCTTTTTTTAAAAAATTGTTATTGCTGTTTCTTTGTTTTTATCTTCGCTATTTGTCTTGGGTTTTGCATATCTGTGTGTTTTCTTCCCCCACTTTGTTTTTTTTTTTTTTGGCTGTACCATGTGTCCTGTGTGGTCTTTGTTCTCCAGCTGGAGGTTAGGTATGAGCCTCTGGGGTGGAAACGCCAAATCTAGGGCACTGGATTGCCAGAGAATTCCCAGCCCCAGGGAACATTATTAATCTGTGAGAGCTCTCTCAGCAGTCTCCATCTCGACTCCAAGTCCCAATTCCACCCAACTGCCGGCATGCTCCAGTGCTGGAGTCCTCATGCCAAACAACAAGCAAGAGACAAACACAAACCCACCCATTAGCAGACAGGCTGCCTAAAGTTGTACTAAGCTCACAGACACCCCAAAACACACCACTTGATGTGGCCCTGCCCATCAGAGGGACAAGATCCAACACCACCTTCCAGAGCACAGGCACTAGTCCTTCCCACCAGTAAGCCTACATAAGCCACTGGACCAATTGCACTCACTGTGGACAGAGAGCAGAAGAAAGAGGAACAACAACACTGAAGCCTGTGGAAAGGAGACCTCAAACACAGTAAGTCAGACAAAATGAGAAGACAGAGAAATATGTTGCAGACAAAGGAGCAAGGTAAAAACTCAAGACCAAATTCCAAAATTGGGGAAATACAATGGAGGCACAGAGCAATAAAATACAAGAAATGTTTAACGAAGACTTAGAAGTACTAAAGAACAAGTAAAGAGTGATGAACAGCACAAAAACTGAAACTGAAATCTCACTAGAGGGGCTTTCCCTGGTGGCACAGTGGTTAAGAGTCTGCCTGCCAATGCAGGGGACATGGGTACAACCCTGGTCCGGAAATATCCCACATGTCATGGAGCAACTAAGCCCATACATGACAACTACTGAGCCTATGCTCTAGAGCCCATGAGCCAAAACTACTGAAGCCCGTGTCTCTGTAGCCCATGTTCTGCAACAAGAGAAGTCACTGAAATGAGAATTCTGCACACCACAACAAAGAACAGCCATGGCTCACCACAAATAGAGAAAGCCTGTGTGTAGCAATGAAGACCCAACACAGCCAAAGATAAATAAATAAATAAATAAATAATAAATAAATAAATAAATACACTAGAAAGAATCAACAGCAGAATAACTGAGGCAGAAGAATGAATAAGTGAGCTGGAAGAGAGAATGGTGGAAATAACTCCTGCAGAGCAGAATAAAGAAAGAAGAATGAAAAGAAATGAGGACAGTCTCAGAGACCTCTGGAACAACATTAAATGCACCAACATTCGAATTATAGGAACCCCAGGAGGAGAAGAAAGAGAGAAAGTGTGTGAGAAAATATTTGAAGAGATTATAGTTGAAAACTTCTCTAACATGGGAAAGGAAATAGTCACCCATGTCCAGGAAGTGCAGAGAGCCACATACAGAATAAACCCATGGAGAATCATGCTGAGACACATATTAATCAAACTAACAAAAATTAAATACAAAGGAAAATTCTTAAAAACATCAAGAGAAAAGCAACAGATAACATACAAGGGAATTCCCATAAGATTATCAGCTGAGTTTTCAGCAGAATCTCTGCAGACCAGAAGGGGGTGGCAGGATATATTTAAAGTGATGAAAGAGATAAATCAAGATTACTCTAACCAGTGTGGATCTCATTCAGATTTGATGGAGAAACCAAAAGCTTTACAGACAAGCAAAAGCTCAAAGAATTCAGCACCACCAAACCAGCTTTACAACAAATGCTAAAGGAACTTCTTTAGGTGAGAAATATAAGAGAAGAAAAAAGACCTGCAAAACTCAAAACAATTAAGAAAATGGTAATAGGAACATACATATTGATAATTACCTTAAATGTAAATGGATTAAATGCTCCAACCAAAAGACACACACTGGCTAAATGCATTCAAAAACAAGACCTGTATATATGTTGTCTACAAGAGACTCACTTCAGACTTAGGGACACATACAGACTGAAAGTGAGGAGATGGAAAAAAGATATTCCATGCAAATGGAAATCAAAAGAAAGATGAAGTATCAGTCCTCATATCAGACAAAATAGACTAAAATAAAGACTATTACAAGAGATAAAGAAGGACACTACATAATGATCAAGGGATCAATCCAAGAAGATATAACAATTGTAAATATTTATGCACCCAACATAGGAGCACCTCAATACATAGGCAAATTCTAACAACCATAAAAGGGGAAATCGACAGTGACACAATTAGTAGGGGACTTTCACAGCCCACTTTCACCAATGGACAGATCATCCAGAATGAACATTAATAAGGAAACACAAGCTTTAAATGACACATTAAACAAAAGGACTTTTAATTGATATTTATAAGCCATTCCATTCAAAAACAACAGAATACACTTTCTCCTCAAGTGCTTATGGAACATTCTCCAGGATAGATCATATCTTGGGTCACAAATCAAGCCTTGGTAAATTTAAGAAAATTTAAATTGTATCATTTATCTTCTCTGACCACAATGCTATGAGACTAGATATCAGTTACAGGGAAAAAACTGTAAAAAAAAAAACTGTAAAAAAAAACAAACAAAAAAACATATGGAGTCTAAACAATATGCTACTAAATAACCAAGAGATCACTGAAGAAATGAAAGAGCAAATCAAAAAACCTAGAAACAAATGATAATGAAAACACGATTACCTAAAACTTATGGAATGCAGCAAAAGCAATTCTAAGAGGGAAATTTATAGCAATAGAATTCTACCACAAGAAACATGAAGAATCCCAAGTAAGCAACCTAACCTTACACCTACATCAAGTACAGAAAGAAGAAGAAAAACAAGAGCAAAACCCATAGTAGAAGGAAAGAAATCATAAAGATCAGAGCAGAAATAAATGAAATAGAACTTCCTAGAATAATGGAAATAAAACAAAAATAAATAAATGGGACCTAATTAAACTTAAAAGCTGTTGCACAGAAAAGGAAATCATAAACAAGATGAAAAGTCAACCCTCAGAATAGGAGAAAATATTTGACAATGGAGCAACTGACAAAGGACTAATCTCCAAAATATATACACAGCTCAAGATCAAGAAAACAAACAACACAATCAAAAAAATGCATGGAATACCTAAATAGATATTTCTCCAAAGAAGACATACAGATGGCCAAGAGGCACATGAAAAGATGCCTGACATCACTAATTATTAGAGAAATGCAAATCAAAACTACAATGAGTTATCACCTCACACCAGTCAGGATGACCATCATTAAAAAAAATCTACAAACAATAAATGCTGGAGAGACTGTGGAGAAATGGGAACCATTTTGCACTGTCGATGGGAATGTAAGTTGATACAGCCACTATGGAAAACAACATGGATGTCCCTTAAAATCTAAAAATGTAACTACCATATGACCCAGCAATCTCACTACTGGGCATATACCCAGAGAAAACTATAATTCAAAAAGACACATGCACCCCAATGTTCATTGCAGCACCATTTACAATAGCCAGGTCGTGGAAGCAAACTAAATGCCCATCAACAAAGGAATGGATAAAGAAGATGTTACACATATATACAATGGAGTATTACTTAGCCATAAAAATAAACAAAATTGGGTCATTTGTAAAGGCATGGATGGACCTAGAGATGGTCATACAGTGTGAAGTAAGTGAGAAAGAGAAAAACAAATATTGTATATTAATATATGATGTTAATATATGTGGAATCTAGGAAACTGGTATAGATGATCTATTTTGCAAAGCAGAAATAGAGACATAGATCTAGGAAACAAACATATGGACATTGAGTGGGGAAAGAGGGGGTGGGATGAATTGGGAGATTGGGAGTGACATATATACACTATTGATACTATTTATAAAATAGATAACTAATGAGAACCTACTGTATAGCTCAGCAGGCTCTACTCAATGCTCTGTGGTGACCTAAATGTGAAGGAAATCCAAAAAATGAGTGGATATATGTATATGTATATGTATAACTGATTCACTTTG
This sequence comes from Lipotes vexillifer, assembly GCF_000442215.2. Lineage (NCBI taxonomy): Eukaryota > Metazoa > Chordata > Mammalia > Artiodactyla > Lipotidae > Lipotes > Lipotes vexillifer. The sequence goes on along the minus strand of NW_006791020.1, from coordinate 1,036,208 downwards.
CTGTACAGCAGAACCTAAGACAACATTTTGAAGCAACTATACTCCAATAAAATTTAATTTAAAAATATCTGAAAGTAGATGTGATCTATTGAAATGCTACTCAGTCATTACTTAGTTTGATTTTATAAAGTGACAGTATGAGCCTTACGGGCTCACACTACTTATTTCTTTTGTTACAACTTTTTTTTTTTTAATCTCTGGTCTTTGTCTAAAGAAAAGAGGATGGCTTTGTGGGGTGGCAAAAGGAGAAACTTTCTGAGAAAGTAGAAGGTAAAATCAGGTGTCAATAATAAATAAATAGGATCTGCACAAACCTGCCAATTGCAGTCCTAGACCTCGAATGAGACACCATATGGCAGGCAACACTTTAATGAGGCACCTTGTTTTCACTGTGCCTCCATATAGGGTGAAGTTTATTACATACTGTTTTCTTAGCTCCACACATTGTATGGGGCTATCATTCCCTCCCTTTTGCCTGTGTTTAGGAGTTTGAGTTTGTGAGAGGCAAGCAGATCAATGTCTTACTATTCTTTATTAACAACCAAATTAAAACACAAAAGGAGAGGCAGCCTGTAGAGATTCCTCATGACAGGGGTCCCATCTCTTGGAAAAATAACCATCTATATTTTTATCTTGTGTCTTCCTTATTAGAGGATCCTGGAGTGCTCGTTGGCAGAGTGAATATTTTTTAGTATAAAAGATCAGGACCACTGGGGAGGGGAGGAGAGAGAGAGAAGCTATAGTGGATGTGTGTGTTGTGTCTGATGAGAAGATACAAAGAATATGATATTTTTAAAACTTCATGTCACATATACACAAGTGGAATAAGTTAAACCCATTAAAATTTTAAGTCTGTGCTTTCAAAACTGTTTCATTGAAAAGAATAGGTAAATATAGGTTCATTTCTGGTAAACATTCTATATAACAACACTTTATTAAGCAGAATTTTGAAAGAGTTTATATCAGGGAACAAATCTCCTTCCACTTATAACATTTTCATAGGGATTTTGCAAACCTATCTTCTGTCTTCATTACATTTCTATAATATCTAGTACCAGAAACCCTGGGAAACTCATCAATGCTAAATAATGGTAATGTGGTAATTCAACTTAAGTGATCTTTTCTCTCTGATGTCTCCTCCTCAGCTCTGGATTCAATACATTAAATGGGCTGATGTCTTTTGTCCCTATGTCTGAATCCTGGTTATTAATTTATTCATTCAATGCATATTTATAAATAGGCCCTGAGTATTTGATTGTGAAGAAAACAGAACTAAATGTTAACTTCACAGTTTATATTTGAGTTGGGAGGACAAGAAATAAACAAAACAAAAAAAAATAGGGATAAATGTGTAGACACATATTGTGATAGGTTACACAGGGAAAAGAACCAGGTGTCCTGAGAAAGACAAATAGGGACAGAGATAACTATTTTAGATTGGTGGTAGACAGAGCCTCTCTGGAGGATGGGAAAGAACCAGAGGGAATAGTGTTTCAGAGAGAAAGCAGATGTGTGAATATCCTAAACCTGTCTTTTGTCCAATCAACTATTGTTCTGGTATCTTACCCCTCCCTACTTTGTTTTTGCTCATCCCCTCCTGATGGCCAGAAACAGCAGGAA